>NC_043702.1:93130321-93273797 GCF_006229205.1 Suricata suricatta | reverse complement strand
CAAGAGGAGCCGCAGGTGCCTCCGGCGGCGCCAGCATCGCCCGCGCCCGGGCTGCCGGCGGCGGGTCGCTGCTCCTCGCGCGGGCGCTCCCGGGCAGAGCTCGGCGTCTCCGGAGTTGGCGGCAGAGACTGGAGGAACTACTGGCGAGCCGGAGCACCCAAAAAACTCTCGTCGCTTCTCCCCACCTCCCACTCCAGGCACCACGTGACGGCTGCCGAGTTGGGGTGGGGGTGGCGGGCGAGGAAGGCTGGGACAGTCTTTTCACGTCCCCACCCCCTTCCTATCGCCCTCCTCTCCCGCCTCCGCACGTCCCCAGGACAGGGACGCCAGAGGGAGAGGCAGAGTGTAGTTTTCCAAGGTTGGGAGGCTGGAGACTGGGGAAGCGTGAGGAGGGCGCAGCAGGTGCCGCGAGGACTGGCCGGGCGCTGGCTGCGGGACCTGCGAGGTGGGGTTGGAAGACAGCTGGCCCTGCTAGCCCTCGGCGGCCCCGCCCCC
Source organism: Suricata suricatta (assembly GCF_006229205.1). Lineage (NCBI taxonomy): Eukaryota > Metazoa > Chordata > Mammalia > Carnivora > Herpestidae > Suricata > Suricata suricatta. Next base: position 93,273,302 of record NC_043702.1, on the reverse strand, counting down.
CGGGCCTGGACCACCCAGCTGGGGCTGCTGTGAGGCCGGCATTGGGAGCCCGGTGCCGGGGGCAGCGGGCTAGAGGGGCTCGTGCTCCCGTGAGTAAGGCGAAGTTGCACACCTGCAGGCTTCCCGAGGTGGCCGGTGCAGCTGCGCCTTTTCTTTCTCGGAGAAGCCCCTGGTTCAAGACCGGGACTGGCTTCAGCTGCGGCAAGGAGGCGGGGGCTGGGTATGGTGAGGGCCCTGCCCGGACAAGCGCCGTTCGCCCCGGGCGGCTCTCCTTCCCTCTGCCCGCTCGCACAGCTGGAGGGTGCAGTGACATCTAGCCTAGCCTAGGACAGGGTACCCCCCCCCCGGGAACAACTGTCGTGAGTTCCCACCAGAAAGCAAATCGAGGTGAAGGAGGCAAGATCTTTCCTCTCTTTCCTCCCAAAGGCCAGATCTTCATCCTGCTTTTCTCAAAGTCACGGGTTATTAGTACATACTCCCCTGTCCTCGCCTGCATCACGCCTTCCCAGCCGAGGACTCAGCCGCAGACTGCCCTGCTCCCCTCTTTTAAGACCTCGTTCCATTCCCCGTCTCTCAGTCAAGCGACCCACCTCGGATGCTCCCGGGACGCAGCGGTGCTAAATTCGTCTTCCTTGGAGCCGCACCTGGCAGCAGGTGGTGCGGGAGCCTCGGCGCCCCCGCCTCCAGTCCCGCACGTTGCCACCCTCTTCCCCGAGTCCCTGAGGAGAATCTATTTCTGTGGAAATAGCTCCAGAAGCTTTGCCCCCCTTCCCCCCCCCCCCCCCCCCGAAGCTCTCTCGGGCCAGGACGCTGATTATTTATTACCCATCCTGCTCGCAGAGCTGGTTTGGAAATGGGCTTGAATAACTTTCTTGTAATTCCTCTGCAGAGATCCTTTCCTATCTGCCTCAGGCTCCTTCTTTCCCTTTGCCCCCCTCTTTTCTTTCATTCCTTCTTGCCTAAGCCCTAGGGGAGACTGAATGCTCTGACCATTCCCCGCTTGTCTGCAGCCTCTGATCTTACAATTGGCTGAATTACTAATTCGGGTGCAGAGGGGCCAGTTTATTTATTCCTTCCGGGAATTGATTGTTTGGAGCACGTGTGAGAGCAAATAACTGGGCCAAAGGATCCTTGAACAAGTTCTTTTAAGATTTCAGAGGGTGCAACTGTGATAGGACTTTTATTCAGAAATGAAAGAAAAGAATTTTTTAGAAGTCTGAAAGACAATGTTACTTTACATAATTTTCATTTAAGATAACAAAATTCAATATAACAAATTGCACAAATTAACCAAATAACACTGATTATACAATACTCTTTAAACATACAAGTGTGTGCTGAAGTAACCATATAGATCCTAAAAATATTTCTATTAGGCCTACTTTACAAACTCCTGTACAAAAGCAATTATAAATAGTTCACATCTAGAAAAAATACAAATAACCTTTAAAATAGAATTTATCCTCACATATAAACAGACTTTGTAGGGGGGAAAAAAGGATCTTAAAAAGGAAGACTTTTTTTGTAGCACCAGCAATTCATTTTATTTTTTAGAACGTGAACATGACAGATAGGAATTTGCTTTCATTTCTAGTTTGCCCAGATTTTAATAAAAAGAGCAGGAAGATCGAAATCAACAAATACTGTTGAGAATCATAGAGAAGCACTAAGTAGAAAAGGTTGTAAGGAAATGTTTGGAGGGAAAACCTGTGGTTGAAAATAGAATTAGGTCACTTCTGATCCACACCCTTTCCCATCAGTGTCACACTTGAGTACCTGTTACATTTTTCCGTGGAGGCAGAATTACACTTCACTCCTAGAACCTGAAATCTCTCTGGCAACAATTTTGAAATTGCATTGGAATTAAAGTTTATATCACGTCGAGATTGTGAGTGGGAGATGACAGTGGGCCCTCTGGTTTGGGGCAGGCCCTGTTTTCGCTTTACAGAGTGCACCCGCAGACAATTTGAGGGCTAGGACAGTCAAGTCAGCAAAAACCTTCACCAGAATTTTTAAAAAATATATTATCAACTTCTAACACTTAGTACATCATTTCAAGAGCATGGCACTGATTCAACTTATTGCTGTCTTTTTTTTTTTTTGCTACAAATATAATTTCTTTTCCAAAAATTTACAACTTCTGTACAAGTATTCAAAAAAAGTGCAAAATTAAGACTTCTGCATTGTGGATGTGTTTACGTGGAATCTTCGTGAAACACAACAATGGAGTCTATTGCCCTGTCAGAAAAGGAAGGCTCCATTGTTGCCATGGGCTGTTCCCATCTCTGTTCCCCTCCACACAACTCTGTTTACTAAGTGCTCTATTTTCAGCTAAGGAAAACAAAAAAGGTCCTTTATACATCATTTGAACCCTGACTTGCACAGGAAGAGAAGCTATCATATAAAGAATCACTCAGAGATTCCAAATTGTCTACCCCAGGCCTATCTGAGCTACTCAAAGATGCCTCTTCATTTTTTTCTTTTTCTTCCTTTTGTCCTTCAGCCGTGTTCAGAGAGTTCTTCTCTCTTTCTAACAAAATCATAGTTTTGCTGTTATATTTATCGAACGACTCCAGGGAAATTTTAGATAATCTATTCTCAGGATCTTCTTTTGTTTCTTCAGCTTGTTTCAATTTCTGCAATAAAAAGAGGACAATATTAGAAACATATTTCTTTGGAAAATCAAGTTATTCTATCCAATATTCAATTATTGTCTGTATAACGTGCAATTTAAAGGGATGGAGAGACCCTACAAGTCTTTAACAACCTTCTAGTATAATTAAAGGTAATAATAAAGCCAATTTTAGGGATAAATCAAGACTATTCATTTTACTAAGATAAATAGATCCCGATTTGCAAACCGGTAAAGTGCCACTTAATTTCATTTTAAATGGATCTATTTGAAATTTGTTCAGGTAAAGTGCCTTTTATTTCTCTACCAAAGTTTCAAACTCTTCTCTTTTCCTACTAAGCAATAGTAGTTGTCTTGTTTTTAAATATGGATCAGGATCGAGTTTCAGCCAGAAGTTGGGGTTATATGGGAAGTGGGGTAGGGAAGGCATACAATCCCTTAAATTGCCGTGAAATTTCAGTACCTGTTAAATTTGTCAGAAGCATTATCATGTTTCTGTTTTCTCCCTCTATGAGCCTTAAGATATTTGAGAGACATCTCTATGTCTGTGGATGTAGATTCTAGGAAGCCCAAGGGCTTAAAAACAAACCATAGTAATGCTTCTGTCCATTACTAACATCTCCCCTCCAGGGGATTCCAGTAATACAAATCTAAATGGGGATATTTGTAGGATGTTACCGGAGTGGCCTAGGACTTTATAAAACACTGCAGTCATATTCAGTCATTGTCATAGGTGAACTCTGTAAACAGGAATATATTCAGTTGCTCAAGTGGTTCCTAAGGTCTGAGGCGAGAGAGAGCTGAACAGATACAGAAGCAACATGTGCGGGGGTGTTAAAGCCACCACGGCTTTTCTTTTTGGGGCAAAAATTCTATCTAAACATCAGGAAAAGGTAGGAATAGGGGCTTAGGCACGGTAATGATAGCTACCATCTATTAAGCATCCACCACGTAAGACTCAATGAATACATTTAATCTAGAAGCATTTTCACAGGAGACTTGTAAGTTACACATCTCCATTTTAAAGAGGAAGAAAACAAGGCTCTGAGCAAGAGTTACTTGCTCAAGGTCACTCTGCAAGTGGCAGAGAACAGGATTTGAATTCCACGCTGGCTGCCTTCCATGCTCTTGTTCCTACTCAACCATGCTCTTATGTAATAAAAGATGTCCTGTTTTTTTTTTTTTCATTTTGCCACCCAAATATTCCACCTGAACACCTTCCCAAACCATCTCTATTGCTACTGTCCCAGACAAAGGGCAGTTCTGTTCCCCAACCTACCACGACCCTCACCCACATTGTTACAACGGATGCACACAGGTGCAGTGAGGAAACTGTGTTCTGACCCAGGGAAAGACACACATAGTCCAAGCCTATAATTCTCCTTTGCTAAATATTTAATAGAAAGAGGAAAGAAAAAGATATGTAAGTGGATGGCTTTTGTGTCCTAAGAGTGGGCCGAGACACAGTTTCTCTTTCCATTATGGAAATAGCATAATTCTATAGGAATATTTGAAAATCGCCCTTGAAGTAGTGCTTATTTCATTATACTGTTAACGTCCGGGAGCATTACTCACGGAGCTCATTTTCAACCCCAAATGGCTGCCTTGAAATCACAGGCAGGCTAAGGAACAGGTTTCTAGGTGATTACACAAAAGTGGCTCCATAATTAGGAATAACGCCATGCAAAAAGCCCCTTTCCATTGCCATGCCAATTTTTAGACATTTCTAATAAAGTCCTATATAGTCCCATCCTAACAATACACAGAGAACAGGAAATGCTTTGATGTACCAAGGGTAGGTAAATAAAGGACGTTCAGTGCAATTTTCTCCTCACCAGAATATCTTCTCCCTTTTTCTTTACTCAAGAACCATGAGCATTTTCCTTGCCTACTTCTGATCCATGTCGATCCCAAAGTCATTCAATAATCACCTACTAGAGAAGGGGCAGGATGCAGGTGGAAGGTGCTGGTGCTGAGGATATACAGCTGGGTGGAGAGGGGAGAAGGCGGGCTCTGAGGCAGACACACCTGAGCTTGAATCACAGCTTTGCCCTTTTATTGGCTCTTTGCCCTCGGGCTCCCTTATGCAGGTGTAAAATGGTGAGACACAGGATTGTTGGGAGTAGTTGAAGTAAAACACCTTAAGACCTGATACACAGTAGTAGGTGCTCAATAAATAACAGTAAGGCGGGATTCTTTTCCTAGACGGTGTTTTCTGAAACTGATCTACAGGCCACCAGGATTGGCATTATAGGGAAGCTTGTTAGGAATGCAGATTCCTGAGCCTCCCCCTACCGCCGCCCCCCCCCCCAGCCTTATTGCCTCAGAGATGCTGAAGCCCCGCAGAGGTTTTTAACAAGCTGCCCCGGTGATTCTGATACTTGCTAAAATCTGACCATCACCCAGTCTGGAAGACCTTGTAGTCTTGGAGGGAAGATAGATGATCAGTACGACTCAGTGTATTAAGGTAGAGATGAGGAAGGAGTTATTTACCATTAAAAACACCCACTCTGTCGGACATAAATAGCACATCAAGTTTTCCAAATGCTTTGTGCTTGTCAGTTTGTTTCTTCAATTGGTTAAAACAAAGGCCCATGGAGGTGATAAAAAGGAAGCAATGGCCCATTTTAAGAAAAATCACATGGTGGCTTTCTCAGTCTTCCTTCCATTTTCACGGTTTTTAATGAGAGGTGGGTCCAGAGATATTTCTGGACTATCAGAACGTCAGTGCAAGAGTGACCAATGCAGCCAGCTCGCGCTTCGCCTCAGTTTTGGGGCGCAAACGGAGTGATGAGGATTGTGGTCAGCTCAGAGCACATGCCTGTTCTGGAGACGGGAACAGCTACTTAACATCTAGCCTATTGCCACCATGCAGCAACGGGGGTCCAGATCTTTAGATTTTAAAGAGGAGGCTATCAATGTAGAACACGACCTGCTTGTGTTTAAGATCCTCTCATTTTTAATTAATTTGCTTATATTAAGGAGAAAACAAAACAGCAACCCCCCCCCCCCCACCGCACTATATATATACATATCCTATTGCAGTCTTCACTCTGTTTGAACTTTGGGGGTAGAGATCACGTTTTATACATTTTATGTCCTGCCTGACTCCCTCCTCCTCCTTCCCCGACCAGCTTTCTCCCTCATCCGGTGCTCGGTCGGTCGTCAGTGGATTCTCAGGGGAGACTTGAGGGGTCAATCCTCCCTAGCGTCCACCCTCTCTAACAATCTCAACTGCTTGCTCGGGTTTGGCAGTGGTCCTGCCAGCCGAGAATAAAAGCACTACAGTAGCTTCCTTCCCCGCCTCCAATTAGAAGCATCCGAAGGTGTCCTCAACACTGTCTTGTCGGATCTCAGGTATTTTTAAAATTTTGAAGTCCTTTAGCGTTTACATTTAAAATACAAGGAGGGCTTGAGGTCACACAGTAATGTGCTAATGATGTATCTGTCGAGTGGTAACAAAACTGCACATTAGTTGGCAGTGACTGTATGTGAAGGTGCTTTGCAAACTAATCATGGTAATAACAGTTAGCATTTAATGGAGAGTCTGTTCTGTGCGGGCGCTCTGCTGTGCTAAGCACGTGGCACAGCCTATCTGTTTTCATCCTCACATCAATTCTGCGGCAGTAGGTGTCATGAGTATTTCCATTTGGGGCTGATTGAGGCTGGAGGAAGTCAAGTAACTTGTTTAAGGCCCGGCAGCGGAACCTGGTGGCGTGTGGACTGGGACCAGGCAGTTTGCCTGCACAAGCCGAGCTCTTAGCCTCTAACCTGGAGAGAGGCTATGTTTACAAACACCACCACCGTTATCTTTAAGAGGAGCATCTGAAATAGGGATTACAGAAGAACAATATTAATGATAAGAAGCCCGGTGAAGGTTAGTGTCTGACAAGGATTGTGTGGGTTCCCTCAGACATCTTCATTTCTTTCCAATCTTGTGCTTCATCTGGATTATGATCAAACGGATATACTACATTTGTCGCCTATAGGTGGCAACAGCTGTACAGTTCACTTTCTGGTGGGGCTTTTTACTGCACTTGGGAACCAGGTAGGGCTCAACAGGGCAGGCAAAAATACCTTTTCATGTTTAAAAAATACATAGCTCTGCATTTTCTTAAAATACTTTTCTGCCTCTCAAGTAACCGTGGCATTACCGGTGATAATTCAAGTGGGCAGACCGAGTTTGCGGAAATCCCCTGGGAATTACACCTTAACTAACTTAATTCCTTGTAGTCAAACAGTTAATCGATCAATGAAGCCAATCTGTTATGTGACTGGCTTTGTGTGAATAACTGTGTGGTCTTGACTGTCAGAGAAGCTTCCACAGAAGAGGGGGCTGTTGGCGTGATTTTGATTTGGGAATAGGCCAGAGATGTACGGTAAGAGGGCTGGCATTCCAAGGAGTTTCCGCTTAATAGGCCCTTGTTGCATCTGTACACTGTTCTGTGTCTACTTTAGGCCCATAGGTTATTCGAATAATCTCTATCCTTGCCCTTTTGGGTTCTGTAATGGACATAATCCATGTAAAGGCACAAGCACAAAACAAGATGTACCTATCATCAGGGGTTCTAAGAGCCCCAACCAGGCTCAGTTTTAAGTATCAGCTCAGTACCTGGGTTATAAATAATAAATAGCTCTTCTTTCCAAAAAGCTTTTCCATCCAGGATTTCACTTCACTCTTACATCGGTCTGGAAGGTGAAGAGGCTAGTGTGGGCTGTTCTTTCCGTGGGGTATTTATGGAATTTGTGGTTCATACAAATTCAGATTCAGGGGAATTAGACCTGGAAACGCAGTTTCCAATTTTCAACACAGAAATGCATACCATTTTTTTTCAAGAGTCAACAATGATCATAGGCTAGAGATTCTGCCTAGATCGATATCCTGACCACTTGGGAGGATAAGATTGAAGGTGATATGGGCCTTCACCATAAGGAAAAGATGGGGGGAAATTATATAAGGTGATAGAAAAAAAATGCTTGATGACATCAACTTCAAAGAGGTGTATGCTATTCATATACAGCCAGAAACTGCTGCCCACAGGGGAGAAACAAGTAGCAAATTCATGAAATAGTGTAATGGATTAGTGTTTTATGATGAAGGCTACTCTTTAATTATTTCAAAGAAGTTTGCATCCGTTGATTGTATCTTGAGACTATTGGTGCGTATGTCTACTACAAGGTGTCAGAAAGAGATTCATATCTTGTGAAGTTCAAAGGCAGCACCATTCCTCTGCGGACATTAATACTTACAAAGAAAACTGGCATTTTTAGCACAAATTAATGTAAGTAATACCTGCATCAACATAGTCTTATTTCTCTATTGCCGTAGAGATTCACTGCCAATCAGTTCAAGAAGACATGTGGTAGGAAAACAGCTATGTTTACAAAATGTTTTTACTACATGTCATTGACGAATTCTCGCATTTAATCCTTCTCATCCCCATTGTTTGCATAAATGTTACAATACAGGGTGGAGAGGTGTAAATATTAGGCACATGCTCCTGGCTGATAAGTTAGGGAATCAGAATTCAAGCAGGGGCAGTCTGACGGCAGAACTTGGGATCTTAATCACTATGCACTAGACCAGGTATTTGGAAACCAGTGTTTAATTCCCTGGAATTGTGTTAATTAGCTGTGTAACCCCTCTATACCTTAGTCTTTACATTAAAGTTTTTAGAATCTTCCTTCTCTGTAAAGCTCTGTGACTCTAAAATATTCTTAATTGGGTGTCTTCTGTGCATCTGTTATTGGCACAATAAATAGCTCTCTTCTCTACCTATGTTCGGAACAAACAGAAGAATAAGATAAAAGGAAAAAAGGCTGGTGGGAGAATAAAATATCAGCTTTATTAATGGAGAAGTTTACACTGGAGAATGAGATGTCTAACTGCAAAGAAGTGAATTTCCTTGTACTCCTTCTAGAAATAGGCTTGGTAACTAGGAGCCCTGGGCTGGGGATAAGTATCATCCCGTATAGCTTACAGCATGAAGGGACAGAACAGAATGTGTGCTTGTCACAGCCAGCCTGACTCCAGAGAGGGTGGGAAGAGGGGGAAGTGGGTTAACATTCCCAGTTCTCCTCCTAGACTTGCTAATTACAAAAGCCGCCCCTCCTTCTCCCCAGGACAAGCGAATGAGGGGAGCCCAGAGATGCTGGGCTCCTAGGAAGTTACCCCCTCCTGGAAAGATTCCCCTGAAATTGGGAAGAAGTATCCCTACCATGCCCCCTACCACCACCCAACCCTTTTCATTCTGTCTGATGATGCAGATTTTAACTAAATAGTCATAAATGCACCAAGGCCAAAAAGATACAGGAAGTAACACAGGGGGAAGAGTCAAGTTTATGAATGCTCTGCCACTTGGTTGTCACTAAAAATAATTTTTAAAAAGATGCAAAAAAAACCTTATAGAGGGCAGCAGGTACGGTTGGGCACAGAAACCTCTTCATGAGCTAAGAGATAAGAGAGAGGTGAGTTAGTAGATGTGAAAGACAGAAGCGCTGCCAAGTAGATGCTGATAAATCTAATAAAGGAGGCAGTCTGGCTAATCCTGGACATTGGGTTCATGTTGAAGGTCTAATTCCTTTCATCCCTTTTCTGATGAGAGAATCTTTGGGCACTGGGAGGCTGGGTCCAGGGCAGAGTTTTGTATTATGGCCTTGTGGTGGGAATGGGGAAGAGGTATTTTAAGCCAGGGATTCTTGGAGGAGGGTCTGCGCACATTGCAACGTCTACATTAAGTGATATTTGCTGGGGGAAGGCAGTCTCACGGGAAAAGATGCAGCTGAAGTCATTTCTCTTTTCTCGGAGGCACTAATCTCTTCTTTAATGCCACCTCTTACTGTATTCCTGGCAGAGCTACTTTCTGAGTGAGACATAAAAGTAGATAAAATGACCTTTGGTGAACACAAGAGACCCTCCAGAATTTTCTCGAGAGTTGTGGTGTTAACCCCGTTAACCTGGTCAAATCCCAACCTGGATAATTACTTTCTCCCTGTGCTCAGTTCCTTTTATTACCTTAACTGGACACATTCCTCTTCACTTGCCCTTCTGAAAAATTAATGTGACGGATCGGCAACTCCATCCACTCTTCACATTCGACAACTGGTTGGGAGATACGATTCAGCACTCGGGGGCACTCTCTGTTTCCTTACTGGGGTCCTGAAAATTCTTCAGTATCTCCAGGGCAAACTGGTTTTATTAGGTGAAAGAGTAATTTTCAGCTGAGATGTGTTTTTATGACTATATTATTAACTATATTGCTGTCCTTTACCAGGATCAATGACTTTTAGTGACCTCTGCTGGAGCCTCTGAACCCAGAGGGAAAAAAGCGAGCTTACTTTTTTGGGGGAAAAAAAAGGCAAGCAGAGAGAAGGTCATTAAAGGAAGAAGCAGGGTGGCTAGAAAATAATACACCTTATAGAAAGGAAAAGAACTCAGCTCAGAGACAAACAATAGCCCTGAGGACATTTAAAAACTAGATCCAAAAGGCAGTAGCAAAGAGAAGTCATTTAATCGAGAGATCAGAAATGCTCTCATATATGGAAAATGGGGGAAGATGTGGGGCCAGGTGTGTCAGTGGGAAGAGAAACAAGGAGCACAAATGTAGCTCATGGCAGATGAAACATTTGGAAAAGGAAAGGCCTGGCATTATAAGTTTGGGGTAAACTGTTACATGAACATGCAAAGGACACGTTTGTGAGTTTTGCGAACTCTAACATCAGTGCATTACATGAAATGCCCACTTGAAGACATACTTTTTGATTTTTGTTTTCCAGGCTGTGGATGCACCACAAATCTAATTTAAAAGGTAGGTTGATCACCATAAGTAATGCATCAGATGGGATCAGTATTGTTCAATGTTTCTAAAAGCAAAAAGACTGCAGTGTTTTAAAGTGACCTAGAATTGGGAAGACCAGCCAGCTCATTGATACCAGCTTGTGTAATTAGCATAACTCAATGGAACATGCTAACCTCTGTTCTAAGATTTCTTTTTCTTCTTCCAGCACGATAATATTAACTAAAAGTTTTATTCAGGAATGAGAGTTGAGCACATTCTGGGCCTGAAACTTCACACTCTGTTCATCTTACTGTCAGGTTAATGATTCTAGCTGATGAGAGTGGAGGCATCAAGCCTTTCTACCTTTAATCTATAGGCACTATTATGAATAAAAATAAATATATGTGCTACTCACTTGACTAAAAAGATTGATTAGACTTTTTTCTTTGACTAACTCTTCTATCATTTTATATCTTAAATACAATACCTATCTGTCCAGCAGGCCAGGTCATCTCGGGCTTGGATGTCAGTGTGTTTGTAGCAGAAAAAGCCCATGAGCTTCATCAGAGGAAAACACAGCTGGAAGGGGACATCTGTGTATTTTAGCACCATACAGTTGTGCTTTCACTTTGGAGTGATAGATCTGAGGCTGCTCTAATAAGAATAAGAAACCCTTATTTGGAGGATCAGAAGAGTGTAAAAAGGTTATACTATTTTCCCCCCATGGAAGTTTTCCTTCCAAAGAAAGATCTCCAATAACGTTATAAGGGTGACCATCATAAATGCGTGTCTGAAAGTGCCAAGCTTTTATTATGATGTATTCTGTGGGTGGCAAAGCCAGGGAGAAATATTCCATGTCAAACATTAACTGAATATCAGCAACCTGAAATTACTTCTAATGGAATTTGGTAGACCATTTAAGAGCTGCAGTACACTATGGTATCCAATCTCTTAGGCGCTTTACAACAGCCAACGAGTTCAATGGGACTGTGAGGTAAGGTTCATCCAGGAACATACAGATATTTGTGCATGTTGGAATATCCATTCTCTTCATATTTAAGCTATTCATCTCCAAACGCAATTCATGTTTCAGTTGTGGGACTGGTCAGCCTTCCCTTTGGATGCAGTTATTCCCCAACAATATGGGACATATTGAGTCCTGGAGCCAGGGCAACTCAGAATCAGCACCAATTTATTGATCCTTGTTCTAAAGAGAGGATTCTTTGGTGGGAATAGTTCTAAAGATTTAGGAACATTAAGCTTTACATTCTGTGTTGTATTCTAGTTTACTGTGACAATTGTAAGATGCTCTAATTCCTCATCGCCCAGTAAGCATGAGGGATCCTAGGATGGAAGGATGTGCTACTTGGGACAATGTCGGTGAAGTCCGCTTTCATTCTGGATTCTGTCCCTTGCTCTGCCACAGTGTGACAGTGACAGTCATTACCTCAACTCTGTACCCAGATCGTCATGAATATTTAAATACAGATTATGCTGCTCTTGCCAAATCACTTATTTATTTATCTATTTATTCAACAGATATTTATTGTATTAGATGGTATTCTAGAGCCTGGTGATAGAGTGGTATATGAGATAAAGCTACTGCTCATGTGGAATGTACATTTGAAAAAGGCTTTAGCACGATGTTAATATAGAACAAAGCTTCAGGTATTTTGGGAGATGAATCCCTGAAGAACGGGCTGGAATAGTCTTCTCAGCCTGCTCTTTAGTCTAATAACAGCCCTTAGAGCTCAAATACCTTGTCAATCTCAAACTTGTGGCTGTGTCCCTTTTACCCCAATCCTGTTTTGGAATTAATGGCCTCAACTTGCTTAGCATCTTTTGATCTTCTTCCATTATTACTTTGTAACAGCATTTGGGCAAATGTTTTTCATAGGTTAACTAATTACTATTTCCATTCACCTTTCTTAACCTCCCCTGGCCTAGTCATCTCATAAATTCAACATGCTTAAATGAGAATTTCTTCTCTTTCCTCTAATTCCATGTTGTTGTCAACGATAACCATGTTTTCCAACTTGATCTCCTTTTTTCCATCATTCAGAGCTGCTCATTCTGTTTCTATAATAACTCATCCACAGGATCTTTTTCTCTGTGAATTCCTGGCCTAAATGGCCAAACTATTCATTTGACTCTGAACTTACATCCATTCTATTTTATAAGCTATTTCTATATCTGTGTCCACTTCTCAATTAGATCTCACACTTCTTGAAGCCAGGGACTAGATTTTATTCTGTTTTCTTTCTCAGATTCTGACACTATGTCTTACATCTCTTGGAGTTGGTAATCATGGCATATCCATAAAGGTAGTCTATATTAGATTCGTTTTTACTGCATCCTTTCCTTGGGACCTCATAGACTTGACCGAGTTTTCTGTAATGCCTGCTTTTCCATGCTGCACATATAAAATAAGATCATTTCAGACATACACCTGACTTGTGAAAGTGTAGCCCCCAGGCTAGGGCTCTCAGATTCTAGGTTAGCATCAAGAACCTGGAGTATGGGAACAACATTATTGGATGTCTGACTATTACCTACTTTGACAAAAGCCATTTCCTATCTCGCATACGGGGGCCATACTGGCCGGGTGCTGTCCTCCGAGTCATCCTCTCTCCTGCATCCCAGGGTGGGTGTGGCCAGCAGTTGGATGAGGCTGCCCCAGCCATCACTTCCTGGAACTCCAAGGGTGCTAGCCAAGATAATAAAGCTTCTCGGGGTGAAATGTTATTAAGAAGACTAGGCCCATGATAGATGGCACAGACATTGGCTCTCTTTCTTAAATGCTTTCCTCACCCAGCGAGGACTGCCCCACCTGATCTGAGCTGACTGGAGGCCAGGTGCTCAAATTCAGATTCTTAGCTCCTTAAAACAGAGACCGGGGAGAACTTGGTGATGGGAGTGACAGTGTGAACAGGACAATGATGACATTTTTAGGGACATCAACCAGACTGACTATTGAGGTGACAAACCCACTAGTATTACTCGGTATATCAAATCAAGAAATTAAACTGAATGGAGATCAAATTACAGCTGCCTTAGTACAAAATTCTAGAACAAAGCAGTATGTGGATGGTTTGCGTTTTGTCTTTGCCACCTGTAATAGTTCAAGTGGCAACGGACTCCTGCATTATAAAAGGTACTCTCTTCATAAACCACCTAGGCTGGCTCAGTGCTGCTTTATGAGGTTTAATTCAGCTATCCACCACAATAAAAAAATAACCTTTAGTTTTGTCTCACATGCACAGAACACTTGAATTTTTAAATTAATGTAAAAGCGAAAAGCGCCTCGCTCCGAGTGAAGCCTGTTTGCCCCTCACAGCTGCGTAAACACAACTCGATCGCTATGAGAATTAAGTGTGGATCAACAAAATCAATAGTTAATTGTGTAACTCAGGGTCTTTCATTTCAGATCTAATCTGTAAAGAAGGCCCAGGGAATGTTTGCTTTTTGATTTTCTTAAGATATTATTTAAAACCTTCCTGTCAGGCAGGAGAGTTCCCCGGTCTTCGCATCATTTCCCTAACTTATTTGGCTGATGAGCAGTCAAGGACACACTGACCCTGCAGCCTCTCCAGTCTTCACCTTCTAAAGTTCAGTGTCTTTATCAGCCAAGCCACCTCCTTCAGGTATCCAGCTAGCACTAATGCCAAACAGACTTTACTGCAGAAAACCACCCAATGCAATAGGTGTTTCGGCACCAGACACAGCTGCATTAGTTGTGCGTTATGAACTACCTTTTGGTCTATTTCACCACACTACATAGAGCAACTAGGCAGCCACCTTCAGCCCCAGCCCCACTCCCATCAGTAAACTATATTGTGCTGTGAAGATGCACAGTTTTGTGAGGTGGCAACACCATGTAGGTGAAGCCAGTGAGGACGAATATGCTCTCTGCTCCAGCAATCTGAGAGGGACCCGAGGGAGGGGGTGCTCTTTGAATAGAACCTATAAAAAAAAGTCGTCCAATCTCATTAGCCCAAGTGGATGAGAAGGGAAGGAGGGCAGGCAGGCCGTCTTTGCAAAGGGGATGGTCCAATAACATTCAGAAGACCATGGGGGTGACAGATGAGCCGCCTTGACCCTTGTTATATTATAGCAGAGCTAAAAATGTAATGTTTGAACTACTTTTCCCTTTAAAGTGTAACCTTTCATATAATAAGTTAAGCCTTCTCTCTCTTACATATTGTTAGAAGCCTTCATCCATTTTGGGGACTGAAGGCAAAATAATTCTTGAAATAATGAATCATTTTTCTTTTTCCAGCTTGTCCAGAAATCCCGTGATTATTTTGCTGTTGCAGACAATGACCTTCTCAAAGGAGGCCTATCAAACGTTCAAGATAAATAATGAGAGGGTCTCTTTTTCCTGCCTCAAGGAAAGAACTGGATGGAGGGAAGGTGTCTGTGACAGCCTCAATATGTTCATCTCGGGAAGGGCAGTGGCATGCTCCAAGTGAAATGGAGCAGCACACGTGTTTGTGTGTGTGACCGGGGGCCCCATTCAATAGGACTCCTGGTCAGCGTCCTTAGAAGGACCTTGGGGGAGACACCTACGCTTTTCACCCAGTAACACTGGAATTGAACTTTGTGCTGGTGACAGGCAGAGCATGTTTTAAGCCTTTTGACTTGGGAGAAAGTTAACTACAGGAAAGGAAGCTCTGGTTAATGCCTCCTTTCAACAATATAGAAAAACATGGTTCAGACAGAGTATGGTCCAGGAGGTAAGACTAGTCATAATGAATCTCCCCTTCCTCCCATATCCCCATCTTCCCACCAACAAGAAGATACTCAAAGGGCGAAAGGAACCTTTGTTTTGTTCTCCCCATGAAAGCAAGCTCTAAGTAGAGAGCTGCAGTTGAAATAGCAACTTTCCCATGATTCGAGCACTTTGAGGATGCACGGGAGTATGGGCCAGCTTCTAGGGCAAAAGCCATCTGTCCACCATTTTATGGCTTTTGTCCTTAAGTCTCTGTGGACAGCTGAGGACACGGACCGTAACTTCAGGAGTGGGTACAGGACCTTCCCAGATATGCCCCCAGCCTCCTCCTTATCTTTGGTGAAACTCCTCCCTTGCCCCAGAGATGGCTGGCGGATGGCCTGGTTCTGGACCAGGGGAAGAAAAAATATTGCCGATGAGGAGGATCTGACACAAGCACAAATGCATGGATGGTGTGAGCGGGTTAGAGGAGACCGTGGGGAACTCAAGAGCACCTGCCCCAGTGAGAGGGGCAGCGAGTGCTTATTTAAGGAACATCTACGTAGCACGTGTTATTGCTATCACACATAGGGTAAGGAATTATCGAAACGCAGTTTCACAATGAAGACCCTGTGCATTTCTACAGGCTTGCATTGTACCTGTCACTGCCTGGCATATCACTTCCTTCTATCATTTTTTTAATGCATAGGATTTAGGTCGGTATCTAGGAATATGGCAAGTCTAGTAGTTTGTGTTTTTTTCGGTGTCAAAATGAAAAGCCAGTGATGAAATAGAAAGACATTTCAAAGATATAGGGCTCCCTATGGAAAGGGGAAGCAGAATAGGGTGGAGAGAAAGAAAGTTCTCTATTCCCAGGCAAGCTCAGGAATCAATGTGCTCAACTGGGCAGTATCCTGTGGCAATGCAGGGGCAAGGGTAAAAAAAGCAATCTCAAAAGTAATCAGGATACAAATGATCCAGGGTTTTAAAGATAAAATTGAAACCGTTCAGCAACACCTTGAAAACAAGCCAGTAAGCATGCAGATAAGGATCAAGCACATTACTTAGCGGGCCGGCTGAGGACGGCAACCAGCTGAATTTTGAGCCCAGAAAGGCAGTTAGTATCTCTGTGTTCTGGCTTACGTATCTTCCTCTCTCCAGAATTTCCTTCCCACCTTCCACGCCAGCCAATACCCACTCATCTCTGCAGATTCAGATGGAGGAAAATATCCTATGAATTCTTTTCCAGCCAGACAGAGCCTTGACCACTTCCCCCGTTGTTCTCACTTCATTCTCTGTGCAGACAATTATCACGGCATCAGTGAGCCTTGGTTGTATATTGTGGTGGCCACGGCTCCGTCTCCAGGGTAGGCGATGGCCCTCTTTATCTTTTCATCCCTTGTGTCTAGAACACGCCTGACACATAGGAGGTCCAGAAACATTAGCTGAATGAAGGGAGGATGCTAATTACATTTCTCATTTACTGGTCATATTTTTTTTTTTTCTACAGCGTTTCCTTATCTTTTACCTAATGCTGTTTATTGCTTTTGAAAGTGATTGAGTCCCAAGGATAAGATGCTGTACTGTCTGGCAGGGAACATTCATTTATTTCCCGAGGGGTAGTTGATGGTCTAATTACCCAGAAGACACTTAAGTTTCCTTTATTTAGAAAGTGGAGATAATAACCTCCCCAGTAAGTAAACAGGAAAATAGATTTTCATCTTCAAAAAAAATTTGATTAACATACAATTTTCAAGGAGCATTTCTAGTGCCACAAACCAAGCTCCTTGAAATAACCAGCAGCACTAAGGACTGCAGGGTTACAGATTAAAACACATAAAATAAGTGAGGATTATATCATCTAGCAAT
This sequence comes from Suricata suricatta, assembly GCF_006229205.1. NCBI lineage: Eukaryota > Metazoa > Chordata > Mammalia > Carnivora > Herpestidae > Suricata > Suricata suricatta. Next base: position 93,256,312 of record NC_043702.1, on the reverse strand, counting down.
GGGAAGATTAATATGTCAATGCGGCTTTTTAAACATCCAAGTAGTTTCATGTGACAGAAAAAAAATCCTTATTATGCTCAAAATGGGGGAAGTGCCTTAGAATGAAGGTTTAAGAATACTATGATGAGTTTCAAGAATACTGGGTGTCCTTAAAGAATACAAGAGATGTTGGAGAGTCCCGGAGTGACCGCATCCCCTAGATGCAGGACAGAGTGACAGGTTGGAGTCACCTTGGGAGATGCTTGGCCTGGGCTGTGTCCTTACGCACACAGGGGACAAATGCAATGTGTCAGAAACAGACCATGGTGATAGATAGCAGTTTTCTGCATACGAGAACTAGCATTGTTATAGTCGTAAGCATGGGGGACTTCTCTTCCTCAACTCTGTGAAAACCTAGAGTTTCAGTGAGTTAAAGGTGAGTGGGCTGGCGTTTCTCTTTGCTGGATTCAGCACATATGGTTTTTCTGTCATGTGTATCTACATCCTCCTAAGTGACTGGAAAAAATACTTTTTCTTTAATCATTGTTAAAGATGTCACTGGCAAACTATCCCTTAAATATTTCTGTTGGGTGATATAAAAGGATTTTTTAATGGTTTTTATTTATTTTTGAGAGACAGAGAGAGACAGCACAAGCAGGGGAGGGTCAGAGAGAGAGGGAGATACAGAATCTGAAGCAGGTTCCAGGCTCTGAGCTAGCGGTCAGCACAGAGCCTGACGCGGGACTCGAACCCACGAACCATGAGATCATGACCTGAGCCTAAGCTGGACGCTTAACCGACTGAACCACCCAGGTGCCCCTAAAAGGATTTCTTAAAGGCTGTTCCAAAGGCTATTCCCCACTGGAAAATGGCTAGGAAAAAGACATTTAAGGCCAGGCCTGGCCTGCTATGCATGGATACTTACACACACACAGATGCACGAGCACATGTGCACACACACATACATGGAAACTTCTGATGTTTTTGGGGGATGGCTACAGAAATGTCATTTGAAGCAAGGAAAGAAAAAAAGCATCACCCCTCACAAAAATGTTCCAAAGGATTGCGGTCTCTGGGTGAGGGCCAATAAAGATCCCTTGCTGTGAGCCAGCTCGAAAAGTAACGTGGTGAAGGATGTCACACTTTCTGTGGTCTGGATGTGACCAGTGATTAGCACGGGCAGCCTCAGCCAGCCAGGAATAGCAATCAGGGGCTCTCCTGCGACACTGAACGGCTACAAACACGACTGGCTTCCATCCCATACGATGATGGGATATTAACTGAAAACCTAATTAATCTGTGAATGAATTATGGCCTAAGAAATACACTGTTTTATAATCAATTTTAAGTGAGTCCCCAACAGAAGATAAGGAGAAGAAAAAGCTGTAAAATTGTAAGAGGTTAGTACATTCTGTTCACTATGACTGATGATTTTGAGGGAGATAATTTTACAATCCATCAAATTTCAGTCATTTCAAAAATCATGCCTCCCAATATATGCTGTAAATTAATTTTAAAATTTACATATTCATTAAAAATTGTATTGAAAGCAGCAGGAACTCAGCTCCATTTGAATAATAAAATAACTTGTTATTCCACCGGAGATAAAAAAATAAAAAAAAATTAAAAGATTTTTATTTGTTGCTAATAATCACATCAATTGCTATCTGAGTTAGTTAAAACAAGAATTTATATTCACCAGAAGCACTGCCATAATATTGCAGATAATCCCCCCCACAAAATTTTCATTTTGGGCGGCTGAAGCAGCTCTTGTAACACGTAAAAGGGACCAGAAGAAAAACAGGAAGGTGAAGAGCATGGCTCTTAGCCTGGGGGGTGTGCGTGTGTGAAGCAGGGTTAAAATCACCTTGGGGGAGGGGAGGAGGCTCACAGACAGGAACACATGGCCTCACCCCTAGGAGGAGGAACACTTGACTTATTATTTTTTTTTAAATTCCTTTTTCTTTTACTTTGCAAAATCTATTTGGCTGAATTTCCCATAAAAAATGGAAGGCTTGCCTGAGGTACAGAACATTCCAGATGTCTGCATTAGTCTTGACTGCCGAGGGCTGGTCACCAGCAGGGGCTGGCTCCACAACACCAGGGACATAATTGGAAGGGCACAGAATTGTAATTAGAGAGCGAAGCCATGCTCCATCTGAGTGAGCACAACCATTGGCTCTAGATTAACCTCATAATAGACCATCAACTCAAAGATCTGGCCCCACGGTATGAACAGCCTGGATTCATCCACAAGAACGATGGAAGAGTGAAAGGGAACAGAGAGGGTGTGAGGCACCATGTGGATGCTCTAGTAGAATGTGTAATCCACTGGGCAGAACAGACACATGGGGCTGTTCTCTTCAAATTCTGGGGAGAGGCGGGGGAATGACAATACCTATTTTCCATGAAATTCAGTTTCTTCGTGGCTCTTTCTTTCCACAGGGCATTCATGGTAAGCCATTACCATTATCTTTAAGAGAACAAGAGATCCGTTTGCAAAGTACTATTGGTGAAGTGCTTGGCTCACACTGGCTCTGGTGTGCAGAATTCACTGCTTGAGTGTAGACATGGCTAACACTAGGCACTTGTGTGGCAACTGCTTGCTACATGCCCACAGCAAGCAGTGCATGTCAGTCTCTGTACTCCACCTGTGTATACACACACACACACACACACACACACACACACACACACGCAAGCATATATACATATACGAAGTGTATACTACGTATATACTAAGTGTATATGTTATTAGTATAATGTGTATACTAATATACACACTTACATATCAAAGTATCTGTATATTAATGGGGTAAGTATATCTCTTAGTGTATGTAGTTAATATTAATTATGTATATTGATGCCTTAGTATATGGGGACTTTAACTTATTTTTGACTCTCCCCTTTCTCTCATACCCACATCCACCAGTTTTGTGATAAATTGTCTGTGTTTTCCCAGATTCATTCCTCTCCTTTTTGTTGCTTTGCTCTGTATCATAGGGAATGACATTTTCCAGGCTCCTTCTCTATTTGGCTTCTAGAGAGACTCAGCCAATGGCAAGCAGTGGCAGAAGACTAGAGGGCCAGAGACGGGGAAAAAACAAGGTGTTTCTTCCCTTGTCTGTGACCTGTGGTGTTCCTGGAAGCAGCTTCTCTAAAGCTCCATCTTCTGTCAGATAGCCCCTCTGGTTGATTTCCCATCTGATGGTCCAGTTACTGGGCTTTGCTAATACCTTCTGCTATTGTCCCTCCATCCCGAGGGGATGACTGTTATTTCCTGTTTCTGCCAATCCCTGGATTGACTATCACCGGTAGAGCTCAGTTATTCCATTATCTAAGTGATTCCTTGTATTAAATTCTGCCTATAGAAATACTTAGAATGGTTCCTGTTCCATGCTAGACTCTGAGCAATACAATCATCTCATTCTATTTGCTCTATTTTTAAAACATATCCTAAATCCAATAATTCTCCAACATTTGTTTTCTGCTACCATGTTTGGGCAGGATACCATCATGTCCTACCTGGATGACCACAGTGGCTTTCTCTTCTCCATGTAGCAGCCAGAGCATTCCTTAACACCATAAATCACATTGCATCACTCCCCTGTTCAAAATCCTCCAACAGGTTTCTCTTTGCGGAGGATGACACCTAATGTTACTGCCACATCTCCAGGGCCCTATGTCACTGGCTCCTGGATTCTTGTTCACCCGGATTCCTTCCTCTCTCTCTCTCTCTGCTCCAGCCATAATGATCTGGGGACACCTCAGGTGTTATCTCTGCTGATATGTTTCTCCTTCAAATAGTAACATTTGATGTTTCACTTCCTTCAACCTTCTTCACATGTCCCCTCTTGAGACAGAATTATCCAATAACTCTCTCTGAAGCAGTATCCTCATTATTTCCTATCTAGTTATTCTGCTTCTTAATAACCTAAATCACTACTTGACATTATATTACCTTTTTGTTTGTTTATTATCTGTCTTCTCTATAAAACATAAAAGCCATACCAGCAGGGGGCTTTTCCTTTTGTATTTTTAATTTGCTTTATTCTCAATGCCTAGAATGCTACCTACTAAATAGTATGAACTTTATATTCTTGAATCAGTGACTATAAACAACAAGCCTATATCAGAGTGTGAAAAACAAGTAACACAAACAAGTAATTAGTTGTGTTTTTTAGAATATGGATAAACATACGAACACTTTTCTATTTAAATCAATATACATGTTCAAAATGGAAACTAACTGCAAGCCAGGGCGGTGCTTGGTCATCATGATACAAGCTACGTTAGTGAGGGGACTACTCTGATTTTATTCTTTACCATGGTCACAACCTTACATCTGTCCTTTTCAGGCAACTGGCCTTAGTACCTGTATTTTGTGCACTTGCAGATGATGTGGAAATACTTTTATATTTGCATTAGTTAAAGAGAACCAGATAGTTTGTAGATAAAATCCTTTGGTTTATTTGTTTCAAATATATAAAGTAGAAAAACATATCTGAGATGCCTAGAGCTATCACCTTACCAGCAACTTCTTCTGGCCAGGAACTACAGCTATGAATGACCTCTGGTTAAGGGATCTGATATTGACAAATCCTAAGAACTCAGCAGGTCAAAGCTGATTTCTTCCTACTGAAGGTAAATGTCTCAGTAATGATCCTATCATCTTCTGCTTTTTGACCTTGAGAATTCTCATGGGTTGATGTGTCCCCTTAAAAGATAGGCTAGCCTCTGATACCTGTGAATGTGACTTTATTTGGAAATACGGTCCTCGCAGATATAATTCAGAGGTAAGTTAAAAGGGGTCATGTTAGAATAAGATGGGTCCTCAATCTAGTACAACTAGTGTCCTTATCAGAAGAAAAGGAAAGGCAAACATACACAGCGGGAAGAAGATGTGAAGGGATATGGGGAGACACACACAGACAGAGGGAAATGCCATGAGAAGACACAGACATACAGAGGGAAGGCAGGACAGAGACAAAGCGGAGTGTTGCGTGGCTGCAGGATAAGGAATCCTAAGGACTGCTGGCAACTACCAGAAGCTAGTAGCTGGCCCTGCTGACATCCTGATTTCAGACTTCTGGCTTCCAGAGCTGTGAAGGAATGCCTTTCTTTTTTTTTCTTTCATTTCATTTTATTCTGTTTCTTTTCTTTACCTTTCTTTTTAAAGTTTATTTATTTATTTGCTTAGAGAGAGACAGAAGACAGAGAGAGAGAGTGAGAGCTAACAGGGTAGGGGCAAAGAGAGAGAGAGAGAGAGAGAGAGAGAGAGAGAGAATCCCAAGCAGGCTCTGTGTTGTCAGTGCAGAGCCTGATGCAGGGTTCAATCCCTCAAACAGAAATCCAGGGCAGAAATCAAGAGCCAAAGGCTCAACCAACAGAGTCACCCAAGCACCCTGAAAGAATGCATTTCTGTTGTTTTAAGCTCCTCAGTTTGTGGTGTTTCATTACACTGCAGCAGCCCTAGGAGACTAACAGATAATTGAGCCTCTTTAAAATACCTGTTATCATTAATGGAAACCATTTTAAGGCACTAAAATTCTAGGTTTATAATCATAAACTTATGAGGCATTTGTTTGTTTTTTAACTTCTGAGAAGAAATAAAACAAGCTTTTTTTAGTCATTTGTTTTTTCTTTATTGGACTTAAAAATATGATATTGAAGGGGCGCCTGAGTGGCTAAGTCAGTTGAATGTCCAACTTTGGCTCAGATCATGATCTCATAGTTCACGGGTTCCAGCCCTGCATTGGGCTCTGTGCTGACAGCTCAGTGCCTAGAGTCTGCTTTAGATTCTGCGTCTCCCTGTCTTTTTCTGTCCCTTCCCAGCTCACACACTTTCTTTCTCTTTCTCTCTTTCAAAAATAAATAAACATTTAAAAATGTGATAAAGATTGAAAAAAAAGCCTTTTGGTTTAACTGTGCCATGTGAAATTATGGTTGCATTAATTCTATAAAGTATTAAAATTATACTGTTTGTAAAGGAAAATAATCAGAATGGAAGTTATATTTAGAGTATCAGGAAATGATGGATATAACATTTGTGGAAAGCTTTTTTTGATGCTAAGCTGTGCTAATGTGTTCATTACCCTGCTTCCCTTGTTGGCTCCCTCCACGAGTGGTAGAAAATTGTAATCAACATTTCCTTGCAAATGTGTACTTGGCTCAAAACTCTAAGAGTTCGAAGGTTCTTTTCTTTAAAAATAAACTCAAATTCAATTCTCTCTTAAAAATTGAAAATCCTAGAATTAGGCACAAAATTCTACTTCTGCCTAGAATTTCTCCCCACAGTATGCAAGGGGAATACACCTGGAAGGCTCTAAATATAAAGGGCTTAACTTCCTTCACTCACTTAGGGATGATATGCAAATGAGGGAGTTAGACTAAGTTAAACTCATGCCAACCCGAGGGCCATCAGCCATAATCATCGGAGTATGACCAACTAACTCATTTGAACCAGCTTTTCTTGGAGTCCCTATTGTGTCATGAAAGCTAAGGTTGGTTCAGAGATTTGAGTCAAAGAAAAACTCCGGTGCTATCCCCCAATCTCCAGCATGGTCCTCAATAAAGCTTTGGACCCACTGGGGTCCAAATGGAGGAAGAAGTCTCATCATGGAATGGAAAAGGCCATTTGATATTTTCTTGGTAAAGAAGAGAAACCTCAGAATGAACATCATTTGTGCCCCAGAAGGTGTATCAAGAGGTATCTGGTTCAGTAATGGAAAAAATAACCTAGAAGCTTGCACATGTCAGAGCCTACTATGACCGTTAAGGTAGGAATAACCTTTTGATTCTGAAGCTTCTTTTTATTCTTTGCTTAATTCCAAGGCCCACCTTGTGCCTCATAATCCCTAATTAAATGACAGGTCATGGCAAATTTTCAATGGAACTGCCTCTATCAAGAGGACATGAGTCAGTCTTAATTCTACTGGTTGCATACTATGACCTTTGATGCATATGGTGGGAATAATTTTCAAAAAAAGTAAGCTATAGAGATTTGGGGTCCTTATCAGATAAAATTGTGCCTGTATTTGAAATGGGCTATAAGGATACTTTTTGCTATTCCTCTTCCCTTCAGCTCATGTACCTTTATATTTCTCCCATTTGACTTTTAACCTTATACACACTGTATGATTTACAATTTTACATATTTCCTAATGTTCTATTATTTTTTATTTCTTTTAACTCTAAAAGCCTTTAATATCATCTCATTTCATAGATGTATATCCTTCTTCCTAGCTTTGTTGAATTTGTGTTTCTATTGAAGATTAGATATGTTTTCACATACCAACTATACTAGCAGTTAACTTTGAGTATTTTGGCTTCACTCAACCCCAAGCGAATATATCATGGTTTTATTTCTTTATTTTTTACATTAAACACTTAGGGAAATTAGTTTGCAACAAATGTGATGTATTTATTTTAAAGTTGCAGGTACGTATTTACATGGACCTAGAATGAACAAATAAAATGCACTGGCTTTGTAGGTAAAAATGAGGCCATGATGACTCCACAGAAGGGAAAATTTCATGGCTTCTATTTTCAGTAGTGAGTATAGGTTTCTGTTGGTTGATATATTCTATAGAGTCTAGTCCTCTTTATGACCAGGAGTTTATATGTACAAAAGGCTTCTAACCTTGAGATGTTCCAATTTTTGTGAGCAGTTAATGCTATTATTTTATTAAAAGCGAATTGGCCCAAGTAGAGAAAGTGATCGTACTAACACTGATTAAATACTTCCCGTGCTCAAGGCACTGTAGAAGCCCCACAGACATCATCTCCTTGAGATTCCCATAACTTAATGGAGGTAGATTCTCTTATGTCCCTTACAGAGGTGACAAAACTGAGGGTCAGCAAAGTTAAGGAGTTTATGTAAGGACAGAAGGGGCTTTCTGATTCCAGAGCTCATAGTCTTTTTATTGGGATCATTAGCAGAAGGTTTAATCATCTATATTCATTGGCCATAAATGTGGACAGATTGTAAAAGCTTTCAGAATTGAGGGAGAGAAGTCAAAACTAAGGAGGAATTCCCCTAGAATGATAGTTGGCAATGCTTTAAATGATTATATTAACCTTCCATAAGTAGGACATACCAAAATAATTAAAAAAGGGCAAATAATATGGATTTCAGGATGGTGGATGGTCTCATGTCCCCATGCTTCTAACAATAATCCCTTAATGGAGAAACTGTTTTTGGGTTGCCTGTCAGGATGTGCTCCAAGGATGTATGTAGGTCAGTATAGCCCAAGCAACCTGATAAGTGACACTTAAGTTTATATTGTACTTCAGGTAATTTTGTGCATTTATATTTTAAATGTTTATTTATTTTGAGAGAGAGAATGAGAGAGTGAATGAGGATGAGTGGGGGAGGGGCAGAGAGGGAGAGAGAAAACCCAAAGCAGGCTCTGCACTGTCAGTACAGAGCCCCATGTGGGGCTCGATCCTATGACCCAACAAGAGTTGGACGCTTAAACCAACTGAGCCACCCAAGCGTCCCAGTTTTGTTAATTTAAACTGCAGAGTGGGGAAGAGCACTGGGTGTTGTATGGAAACAATTTGACAATAAACTATTTTTAAAAATAAATAAATAAATAAAATAAAAAAATAAATTGCAGAGTGGGAAATTGCACACAATCCAAATCACCTTTGTCATTCTTTATTAAATTTACTGAATCCCCTGAGAGGATGTCACATCCAGTCCTTTTCTCAAGATATGAAAACAACACTGGAAACACTAACAAAAGTAGAAAGAAAAATGGCATCACCATTTTCTATAGAGGCTTTGTGATCATTATAGGGGCTTCCACAGGTCAGCTTAAGGTCGCATCTTCAGGTACCATCTACGGAAAAAAATTTCCATATTCTGAAGAAAGCTAAGTGTATATATGACATTTTTCATTTTAATATAGTTGATCTATTTTCCAGACTGTAGAAAACTGGGAAATGACTTTTCATTTAAATATAAGTTGAAACCCTTTGGGAAAGTAAAATAATCCAAGAAATATGGAGAAATGGCTGTTTCCAAGCCAACAGGAGAAAGGGAGAGTCTTTTTGGTTTTCAAATTAGTTGTGAGGGAAAACGTTTTTCTTTCCATCAAACTTTCACTTTTCCTTCTTTAAAATAGATTAATCATAGCTGTGTAGGTTTGGTTTTCTGCCCGCTTGTTAAAATGTGGAAAATATGAAAGTGGCTTCAACTTTTATGAGTAAATTGTCATTTTGTACCTTTTATTAGCCTATATTTCAAACCTTACTTTGTGGGAGCTCACTGCTTACTTCTGAGCTTTTCACTGGTAAGAATATGCTAATGAGTTATGCAGACTGTGTCTTTATGAACTTACAGTACAATTCTAGAGGACAAAACAGCTTCCTCCCATAATTCAGTAGCATGGAAGTATTTTGTCAACCAATTTGATGGGTTTTTGGAGTTCACACATTTTAGGACCTAATAATACACAGACACTTATGTATCTTTTCCTGTTTGAAAAAGACCAAACTTGTTCTGTTTTTTTAATTTATCATTTAAAATTTATACTTAATCTTTTAGAAATCAGAATAGCACCACTGTAAAATTATACAACCTGCTTTCTTCTTCAAAATGACTCTTTAGAGCACACAAGGCAGCCATATTTGACAGACCTGCCAAAATGTGAATACAGCTATGTGACGGACAAGTCATTGAACTTTTCTATGGTTCGGTTTTATCATATTTAGCATGAGGACTGATACAGAGTAGTCAGAAGGCAGTATTTCTCAACCTGTGATCCCCAGACCAGCAATATCAGCAGTACCTTGGAACTAGTTAGAAATGTAAATTCTAGGGCTCTACTCCAGTCCCAGAGACCCAGAAACTTTGAGAGTATATTAACTGTATTAATCCATGTATTAACAAACCTCCATGTGATTCTGATGCTCACTCAAATTTGAGAACCACTGCCATGAAGCTTAGCCATATGTATATACATATATATGATCGAATATATGATATAATCCAATGTCTTTTCTCAGATGAGAAAATTTATGAGCCAGAGAAGACAGCCCTTAGCTAAAATCTCATAGTTAATCAATTGTAAAACCAAACTGTTCCATCAGCTGCTGCTGCATGGACCCCTTTCCTATACATGGAGTGCCGGACAATTCTTTGAAAGTCCCTAACATTATGCCAGACACGGTGCAAGGTCCTGGGCTCAGGGGTTAAGGTGTGGTTTCAGCTCTTGACGAGCTCATACAGGGAGAAAAACACAAATGGTGTTGCTGTCTTTAGGGGAAAAACCCACTTATTTCTATGGCATGTTTCCGACATAATTTGAGTATTCAAAGCATCATTCTTTGATCCCAAAGATAAAAATGGTGAGGTTAGAAGTCAACACTGGGTCTCCCAGGAGCAATTAGAAGGAACCTGAAATCTACCCTAAATTTCCATTTTGAAAGTTAGAGGAATGAAGAATATATGATGACAAATGACACAGGGATGATTGTACTGTGCTGTGGTGTGATTCACAATGCCTTCCTCTGTCAGACTTTTTGACAAATGGCCTCAAATATTCTCCAATTAAGTGAACTGTGTAGAACTGAATAGTTGCTGGGAATAAAAGAATGTGTCCTTCCATTTTGGGGAATACATTTACTCCCATTCACACGAGGATGGGTAGTCATTAAAAGTGTTTATGTGCCATAGGAAAAAAATATAAGAAGGCATTTGATGGAGTGGACGTAATGCATCCTCCAAGGACCTCCCAGCCAGTGTCAATTTGACAGAGTTTGTGATGGGCGATGAGGAATGACAGCTGCTCCCTGGTGGCACTCTTGGATGCTAAGGACCCAGAAATTTAAGCAAACTTCCGCTTCTTCTCTCCTCACCTCCCAAGCAATGGGAAGACATTTAGGTGATTAGTTGGCCTAAGGGAAAGAGGTGGAGGAAGCGGACTAACAAGCCATAAACAGGTCAGCCTAGAGGGGCAGGAGAGCTCCAGAGATATAATTATCTTCCCCTATGAGTCTGGACTCTGAATCCAAATAGTCCCCAAGGTTCATACAATGCGAGGGAATGGCAGTCTGTTCACACCACTTACAGAACACTCACCAATTTCTGGTTCTTGGTATTTTCTGTTTTTCACCATCATAGCTTTGCCCACCACCATCACCACCAACCCCACTGCATCCTCCATGTCACTAAGTTTCCTTATGGAGGTTACCTTTAGCTGTGATTCCCAAGCATCCCCATTACTTTCTTTCGGAATCATGATAGGTCTAGAAACCTGTGACTAGGAATCTCTGAGTTACAGAGTAATTTCTAGGATTTTCTAGCTGTTTCCAATTAAAGATAAAAAATATTCTTTATTATTAGATTTCTCATAAGGTTGTGAAAAATTTTCAAATAGCTGACATACTCAGTTGTATGTATCCAAGCAAACAATGTTCTTTTCCATATAGTCACCTTGGACATATATAAATTTATTCTAATGATTGATTTTGGAATATTTTCTTCTGAGGTTCTTTTTTGAATCAGTTTATCAGACTCATTACTTCATAGTCACATTTTGGTATTGACCAAAGATTGTATTATTGCCTGGGTTGATCAGATTTGCATCTGAATGAGGATGTACAGATTCCAAAAGCCAAATTCACCTCCAGTGGATGAAAATATGTTCCCCTGAAGAGAATATGGACATATTAATTAATGATCTGGGTTTTCTTTCTCAATTGGAATAGATAGAAACGAATTGAGTCATTCATTCATTCACTCAATAAACATTTTTTATAGCACTTATTTTGTGTAATCATTGCCATCAACACAGAGCCTGACATGGGGCTGGAACTTACAAACCATGAGATGATGACCTGAGTCAAAATCATGAGTCAATATTTAACTGATTGGGCCACCGAGACACTCCAAAAACTCACAGTCTTAATCTCGAATAGTATTTTGAACAAATTCAGCATTACTGGCATAAATGTATAATTCCTGGCACTCATTTGGATGTCTAAGTTCATTTTGTTTTAATTTTTTTAAAAAATAAAAAAAATGTTTTTAATGTTTATTTATTTTTGAGAGAGATAAAGACAGAGTATGAGTGGGGGAGGGGCAGAGAGAGAGAAAGACAGAATCCGAAGGAGGCTCCAGGCTCTCAGCTGTTAGCATAGTGCCTGATGGAGGGCTTGAACTCATGAATCGTGAGATCACGATCTGAGCTGAAGTTGGATGCTTTACCAACTGAGCCACTAAGGTACCACAGAGTTCTTTCTATTTTTTATTTACTTTTTATTTTTGAGAATGAGACAGAGCATGAGTGGGGGGAAGGGCCGAGAGAGAGGGAGACACAGAATCTGAAGTGGGCTCCAGGCTCCAAGCTATCAGCATAGAGTTCTACACAGGGCTCAAACTCACAAACTGTGAGATCATACCCGAACCCAGGTCAGATGCTTAACTGAGTGAGCCACCCAGGTGCCCCAAAGTGCTTTTCATCTAAGTTTATTTCTTGAGAGAGAGAGAGAGACAGAGAGAAAGAGAGAGAGAATGAATCCCAAGGAGGGTCTGTTAGCAAGAGGCCCAGATGGGGCCTGAATCCATGAAACATTAGATCATGACCTGAACTGAGATCAAGAGTCAGACATAGTTAACCAAGTGAGCTACCCAGGCACTCCTTGGATGTCTAAGTTCTAATTTGTTAGATAAGTCTACAATGATTATTTAAAATAATTTCTTATTCATATGTGATCACACTGTGACAAAGACAATTCATTGTCACCTGATATCTAATATTCTATTCTTCCTTTTAATAGCTGGACCTTCTGAGGTTTAATTGGATTCCTGTTCTCCCACCTATAGACCATGTTTCATAAGTGCCTTTGCATATAGGTATAGTGATATAATTACATTCTGACTGCTTGGACATGAGTGAAGCCATAAGTGTATCATCTAGGACATATCCATGAAATAGAGAGCTTTGTCCTGTATGTCCTCTTTTTCCCTTTCTGAGCAGTGAAATATGGATGAGGTGCTGGAGAGTCAGCTTTGGCGTAAGGATGAGGATAACACCCCAGCAGATGGTGAAGTAACAAATGGAAAGGAGTATCTGGATGACCTTATGGAGCAACGCCAGCAGGGATCATCTTCCTACTGTAACTGAGACTTGATTGACTTACTGTATTTTGGGGTCTAACCTAAGGCTAGTCTATATTCCAAATGATATGTCAGGGCAGACATATTTCAAGTCAGCTGTCTTTTCCATTTTGAACATTTAGAAGAAAATAAATTAAAACCTTTCATTTACCTCTATTCTGTACTGGATCATAGATACAGCCTATGTGTGCTTTTTCAAGAACTTTTCCACCATTAATGAGAAGACTATCTTTCCTTTGGTTTCTACATCTTTTTCAGAAGCTATGAAACCTTCTAGCAAAACCACTCCTCCACTTATCTCTGTACCACCACTGTCAGGAGAGATTTAGAAAAAAAAGTCCTTCAGATAGGAATGCACCACCCTGGAACTCCATAACATCACTGGCAGAACTGCTTCTGGAAAGACCTCCCCCATTCTCCTTACAACACTATACAACACTATAATATCCATAGTCTTGCCACTATTATTTTCTTTGGGATTCATGATTAATCTTAGTGAGCCCCATACCTGTGTTTTATTAATAACCATAGGAAACTTAAGGCTCTGAGGTCACTCATAATTCCCTAAACTATTATGTTCATTTGGGTCTGCATAGCCCCCTTTAAGAATCAATTTTCTACCCCTCCTATGCCCTTGTGCTCTTGAAACTCAAGGTCAGTTAATTGAAAAATATCCTATATAATTTCAACCTCTTTTCTGAGTATTCACTTAACCTTCTAGTTCTTTTTTTTTTTAATGTTTAAAGATGTTTATCTTTGAGAGAGAGAGAGAAAGAGAGAGAAAGAATCTGAAGTAGGCTCCAGGATCTGAGCTGTCAGCACAGAGCCTAATGCGGGGCTCAAACTCAAGAATTGTGAGATCATGACCTGAGCCAAAGTTGGACACTTACCTGACTGAACTACCCAGGTGCCCCAACCTTCTAGTTCTAACAGAAATCAGACCTCTGGGGAAATGACTTCCCATAAAGACTTCTCAAGTGCTGTCTACTTTCTTCCCTATACCCTTGGTATCATTGGATCTGGAGGTGGAGTGGGTATCTTTCTCTTTTTCCTTGTTGCCCCAGGATTGATTTTCATGCTATCTTGACTGCCACCTACTTCCTGTCCTTGTTATAACCATTTATGGATTTATTTTAATGATTTATGGTCATTGATTCTAATTCTCTGAAGACTGTGGTTTACTATCATACTCTCCAATGCAACTATTCACAAATCTTGGTGATTTCAATGTCCATGCAGATGATCTTTGAACACCTTGGTGTCCTCTCTTTTCTACAGATGTTGTCCTCTACTCACTTCCACCACTGCCAACTGAACAGCTCATGAACCTCAATTTCAAATTTCCCACCCTCCCAGTTTCCTTGCTTACCAGCTTACTTCCTCTAATACTTCAACTCAACAATCTTTTGATTAGAATCTAACATTGATTAATTCTACAGATTTTTTAAGATTCCTCATATCCTTCATGTCCACATTTCCATTCTTCTTTTTAGGTTGTCAAATAAGATTTATTAGGTCTATTTTATGAGTAAAATTAAATTAATTAATTAATTTTTTGGATATTATTTTTCCTAATTATTTATTTTTTTAATATAATTTATTGTCAAGTTTCCATTCTTATTCAGCTTAGTCTCCAAGATTTATCATTGCTATCACTGCCTCTCAAATACCCTCAACTGTACTACTCCATTTTTTATTGTACCATCTGACCCAAACCCAACTTTATTAAGTTCAACTCTCTGCCTATTTCATTATTGCTGCTGAATATGCAAGTAGATAAACACAAAACCCTGCTTATTGGTCTCATTTAATTCACAAATACTAGCTTCAAGCTGACAATCCTGCTAAATTTTTCTAGTGTCCCTGCTTCTAGACTATTTGACACTTTCTCTTATATCTTCAAAAGTTCAATACCCCCTTAACAAAATTTAGTCTCAGCTGATGACCCTGCTGTCATTTTCCTGAGAAAACAGGAGCAATCCGAAGATAATTTTTACAAGGTCCCATCCATATCATATCTAATAGCATCTGTCCATAAATTGTCCTACCCTCTAGTCATCAGGGAGGAGCGTCATGGTATCACGTTGCTCTCTAAGAACAGCCCCCACCCCTAACTTGTACACATCTCCTACAACATCAGTTTTTCTCCCACTTCCCAGGATTATTTCCATCAGCATACAGTGTTTGGCGATTTCTCCTAGCTGTAAAAAAAAAAGCCCTCTCCAGTGTCCCATTTATCTATGCCCTGTTGCAAAAATCCTTAGAAGCTATCCTTATATTCTTACCATCTCCAATTCCTCTCATCCGACTCTTTCTTCAGTTCTCCCTAGTCAGGACACCAATCTATCACTCTACTGCCATTTCTCCTGTCAAGATATCCAGTGTCGTCCTGATTACTCCAAAGGTTAATTTTCAATATTATTTGCCATATTTAATATCTTTTTCACCTTGAGAACTCCTTCATAATCATATCTTCATTGAAAAGTCTAGTCGGGTTTAATGTAAATTGCTGTGCAAAGTCCCAGTGGTATCAAATTCTGAATTAGGAGGTATTCACCTGTACATGGAATATACTGGAAGGAAATGAAACAAATAATGAAGAAGAAGGAAGACAGGAGAGCTTGTCTTTAAAACTGGTGATACCCACATTTTAGAACAGAGGTCTGAAAGCAAGAAAAAATTTAGAATTCATTGTAGTCCAACACTTCTGTTTTACAATGAGGAGGACACTGAGGCCTGGAGTAGTGACTTTTCTGTTGTTATAGAGTGGCGGAAATGGGGCTAGCACCTACGTCTTCCACCTTGAAGTGCTTATTTTAAGCAGTTTATGCTGCTTTACCTCTGATCAATATATGTATATGTAGATATTAATAAATACTTTAGAAACAATTATGTAAATAGACATACATAACAATACACTCACACATATATAGACACACATAGAAATATTGCATATATACATATATATACACATGCATATACCATCTATGTGTATATATTTTCTTAAGATTGTTTTTTCATGAATGAAAGAAAGAACCCATAATTCCCTCTCTGTCCACCGCTCTCCTCTTAGAATCCCTACTTGCTCTCCTGGGATTAAGCCCACCTTGAATGAAGACAGAGCTGATACTGAAGCAAAGGACTATAGGACACCCTTGATTTGGCTGAATATAAAACTCACTGCCCCGTAGCACCGTCTTTGTTCTGCTGATGAAAAGAGGCTGGATCAGGGGATTAGGGAGACTTAACTTAGTGCTGGCTAACTCACTGCATGACCTTGGATCTCATCTGAACAAAGAAGAGGCTGTAATAGGTAAAGTCTTAATTCTTCCCTTCTATCCCACTGCAGGGTACCTATAACCCCAAGGTACCTATAACTTTTCCTCCTGGTCTTTGCTTTCTCTCCATCATCTGCTGCCACCTCAGCACTGAGCTTCTTGCCTACCTATCTGCTAGTCTGTCTTGGTCAGCCGAGCCGACCACTGTAGGTGGGATTACTGGACTATGTGATTGGGGCTTTTGCCAGAACCCTTCCTACCTAATTAGACTCTTGATTCAGGCTACTGTTTGCTACGTCCCAGTATCCGACATGGCATGAAAGAATGAATAAGCATTGGGGAAAGCTGAGGCAAGAGAGGCAACATAAAAAAGTACTAGAGAAAAAAAGGAAAGACAAGAAGAGGGAAGATGAAAAGAATGGCATTATGACACTGAAGCATGACACTCTCTGATACTGATTCTGGCCTAGAAGCATATAAGGAGCCTACGGCAATATGTGACTTGGAACTAATGACATTGTGGCATTTAATACTGATTAAGAGTCCATCGGGTGCCTGGGTGGCTCAGTCAGTTGATCATCTATCTGACATTTTAAAAGATTTTTTAAATGTTTATTTATTTATTAATGTTTTTAATTTATTTTTGAAAGAGAGAGACAGTGGAAGGAGAGGAGGGTCAGAGAGAGAGGGAGACACAGAATCCAAAATATGCTCCAGGCTCTGAGCTGTCAATACAGAACCCAACGCGGGGCTCAAACCCATGAACCGTGAGATCATGACCTGAGCTGAAGCCAATGCTTAACTGACTGAGCCACCCAGGCTCCCCTAAATGGCTATTTATTTTTGAGAGAGAGAGCATGTACAGTGGAGGGCACAGAGAGAGGGAGACACAGAATATGAAGCAGGTTCCAGGCTCTGGGCTATCAGCTCAGAGCCTGACATGGTGCTCGAACTCACAAACTGTGGGATCATGACCTGAGCAAAAGTTGGAGGTTTAACTGACTGAGTCACTCAGGCACCCCTCTGACTCTTGATCTCAGCTCAAGTCTTGATCTCAGGGTTGTGAGATCCTGTTGGGCTCCATGCTGGGTGTGAACCCTACTTAAAAAGGAAATGAGTCCTTCTAACATCTAAGAAGGTTGCAAAGGGCAGAAATTGGAGGCAGATAATTTTTGTGTATGTGCAACTCATAAAAAATGGAAAATTTGAAAAGTTCTAGAATCCTAGAAGTCTCAGGTCAGGCTATTCTGTAATAGTCACTTTTCTTACAGTTCTTTTAATATAAAACAGAATTTTAAAAAACTTGGCTTTCTGATTCCCAGAATTGGATTACTCATAATCTAATATTCATGACAAATTATTGGACTAAACATGGTCCTTTTTCATTAATGACATTTATTTATTGTATTATAATGAATGACTATGGAACCACTACCTAATCCAAGGATTGGATGTTTTAAAATTGCTTATGTCTGCCTACTTGTTCTTCTGCATGCCATTTTCTGCCTTCCTTACATAAGCAACAACTAGGATAAATCCTGTTGTTACCATTTCTTGCATTTCTCTTTTTTAGTTTTATCACATATGTAGGTATGCTAAATAATATGCTGTTTAATTTGTTACTGAACTTTATAAACAGAGTATCATACTGCAAGCATTTTTATGAGACCTGCATTATTCATTAGATACGTTACTTAGATAATTCCATAATATTACTTATAGCTGTGGTTCTTTTCACTTCATGGTTGCATAATAGTTTACTGTGTGAATATGGCAAAATTTATTTTTCTGTTAACCTGCCAATGAACATTCTGGAGGTTTCCAGATGTTTTTACAATTACAAACTACCGTGGATAGCCTAGGATAACCTTCCTGGTCCCATGTGGCAAAAGATCACAAGGGCATGTTTCCAAAAGTAAAATTGGTGGATAAAGGAGCATAAAAACAATCACCCTTAAACAGCAATGGCAAATTCTTTTTTAAGGTTTCTGATATTTACACTCTCAAAAGAAGTACAAAAGAGATCCTGCAATCTATGTGCTTCTTCTTTAAATTTTTAAATGTTTTTTATTTATTTTTTGAGACACAGAGACAGCATGAGCAGGGGAGGGTCAGAGAGAGAGAGAGATACAGAATTTGAAGCAGGCTCTGAGCTAGCTGTCTGCACAGAGCCCGATGCAGGGCTCGAACCGACGGACTGTGAGTTCATGACCTGAGCCGAAGCCGGAAGCCGGATGTTTAACCGACTCAGCCACCCTGGTGCCCCTTATGTGCTTCTTCAACACAACACATTATCATATTATTAAATTTTTGTCAATCAAATATATATAAAATGGTATTTCAATGCAGTCTTCATAAAACTTTTCCTGATTACTAATCTAGTCAAGCATCTTTTCATGTATTTATTACTTATATACTTTTTCTATTCTTTAAAATGCCTTTTCAAGTTGTTGGTCCTATTATCTATTAAATTGTTATTTTTCTCTTATCAATCTACAGGAAATCATTATATAGGCCTGATGCTAATCTTTTTTGGCTATATGTGATAATAGTCTCTTTTCTTAGTTTGTATGCTGGATTTCAATTTTTTTCTAAGGTATCCACTGATGAACAAAAGTTCTTAACTTTGATGTGCTCTTAATGCTTTATGTATCTGGTTTAAGAAAACTTTCTTGATGATTACAGCTTTGTAGTAGAGGCTAAGGTCTAGGATTGTGATGCCTCCCATATTGGTTTTCTTCAATATTACTTTGGCTATTTGGGGTCTTTTGTGGTTCCATACGAATTTTAGGATTATTTGTTCTAGCTTTGAGAAGTATGCTGGTACAATTTTGATTGGGATTGCATTGAATGTGTAGATTGCTTTGGGTAGTATTGACATTTTAACAATATTTAATTCTTCCAATCCATGAGCATGGAATGTTTTTCCATTTCTTTGTGCATCCTTCAATTTCCTTCATAAGTTTTCTATAGTTTTCATCATACAGATCTTTTGCATTTTTGGTAAACTGTAATCATCAAGACAGTATGGTATTGGCACAAAAACAGATACATAGACCAATGGAATAGAATAGAGAACCCAGAATTGGACCCACAAATATATGGCTGATTAGTCTTTGACAAAGCAGGAAAGAGTATCCAATGGGAAAAAGATGGCCTCTTTAACAGATGATGCTGGGAGAACTGGACAGCAACATGAAGAAGAATGAAACTAGACTACTTGCTTATATCATACACAAAAATAAACTCAAAATGGATGAAGGACCTGAATGTGAGAAAGGAAACCATCAAAATCCTAGAAGAGAAAGCAGGAAACAACCTCCTTGACCTCAACCTCAGCAATTTTCTACTCGACACATCCCTAAAGGCAAGGGAATCAAAAGCCAAAATGAACTATTGGGACCTCATCAAGATGAAAAGCTTCTGCACTGCAAAGGAAACAATAAAACTAACAGGCAACCAATGGAATGGGAAAAGATAGTTGCAAATGACATATAGGATAAAGGGCTAGTATCCAAAAATCTATAAGGAACTCACCAAATTCCATACCCAAAAACCAAATAATCCAGTGAAGAAATAGGCAGAAAACATGAACAGACACTTCTCCAAAGAGGACATCCAGATGGCCAACAGACACATAAAACGATGCTCAGTGTCACTCATCATCAGGGAAGTACAATCAAAACCACACTGAGATACTACCTCATGCTGGTAAGAGTGTCTAAAATGAACACATCAGGAGACTACAGATGCTGAAAGATGTGGAGAAATGGGCACCCTCCTACACTGCTGGTGGGAATGTAAACAGGTGCAGCTGCTCTGGAAAACAGTGTGGAAGATCCTCAAAAAATTAACAATAGAACTCCCTTATGATCCAGCAATAGCAATGGCCAGGAATTTACCTAAGGTATACAGGAGTGCTGATGCATAGGGCCACATATATTCCAGTGTTCATAGCAGCACTTTCAACAATAGCCAAATCAAGGAAAGAGCCTAAATGTCCATCAACTGGTGAATGGATCAAGAAGATGTGGTTTATATATATAATGGAATACTACATGGCAATGAGAAAGAATGAAATATGCCCATTTGTAGCAACATGGGTGGAACCCGAAGGTGTTATGCTAAGTGAAATAAGTCAGGCAGAGATACCATATGTTTTCACTCATACGTGGAACAGGAGAAACTTAAGAGGACCATGGGAGAAGGGAAGAGGAAAAATAGTTGGGGAGAGGGAGGGAGGCAAACCATGAAAGACTCTTGAATACTGAGAACAAACTGAAGGTTGATGGGGGTAGAGGAGAGGAGAAGGGGGTGATGGTCATGGAGGAGGGCACTTTTTTAAATGAACACTGGGTGTTATATGGAAACCAGCTTGATAATAAACTATAAAAGAAAAAAATAGAAAACTTTCTCTTCACTCAAGTCAAAAGGAATTTTTTAAAGTTATAGTTCTAATTAATTGTTAGTATTATATAGAAATACAATAAACTCTTTTATATTGATCTTGTGTCCAGTCACCTTGTAAAACTTTCTTGCTATTTCTAGTAAAGTTTTTCTGTAAATTCTTTAGAGTTTTTATGGACATATCCATAACATCTAAACTAAAGGAGAGAAAGAGTGGTATATCTATCTATCTATCTATCTATCTATCTATCTATCTATCTATCTATCTATCTACCTATCTATCTATCTATCTATCCATATAGATAAAAGACCAATCACTTCACAAAACCAAAAATACTTGATCAGAAGAAAGGAAGAAGAGGAGATAAAATAAACATGGAAACATAAAAAATGAATAAGCAATGTGTTCTTGTGAAATAATTAGAAGAATAAAACAAAATAAAGATGAAAGAAGGGGAGATGATAAAAAATAAGAGTAGGAATCATGAACATAGGACATAAAAATATTATGTTTAGCAAAGTTAAAATTAATTCTTGGATAAGACTTAAATTTGGCAAATAAATGGTAAGCTTGATTTAAACAGAGAAAGGTTAAATAACATATTAATAAAAAAGGGGATGTAACTACATATATAATTGGAATTAAATAGATAATAAGCAAACTCAATCAACTGGTGTATGTCAATAAACATGGAAACTTAGGCCAAATGTCCATATTCCCATAAAAATTTATATTATTTATCAGAACTGACAGAAGATGAAATAGAGAGCATGAAAACCTTTATAACTATTAATGAAACTGAAGCAATCACTAGGCTTTCCACAAAGAATATATTAGGTCCATAAATATTTATAAGGAAGTTTTTTTCACACTTTTTCAAAGATTAGATCATTCTAACATACAACTTCTTCAAAAATAACAGAAACAGGAATACTCTCTACTAATTTTATGTAACTAGTATCACTTTGGTAGTAAAGTACATGAAAGTACAAGGTAAAGAAGGCATAAGAAAACAACAACACTGAGCCATTTCAACCCATTTAATAAAATGAATTAATAGTAAATAAAATAAGTAATTAAATCATACATAAATATGGATGTATGAATCTTTAGCAAAATATTAGCTAACTAAACTTATCAATATATACAAAATATACTATAGTGTAGCTATATTAGATTAATCCCAAGGATATAAAACTGGTTTGATTTTTCAAATATATAAATATTTTTACTTTATTAAGATATTAAAGGTAAAAACCATATGATCATCCAAAGAGATGCATATATACCTTCTGATTAAAAAAACCAACATGAATAAATAATTAAATAAAAAATTTCTTCATTAACTAGGGTTAAAAGAAAATATCTCTAACCTGATAAAGTTAATCTACCAAAAAATAAAAGCAACAACAGAAAAGTTACAATGAACATCGTCATCCTAAATAGTGAAACATTGGAAGTAACTCCTTTAAAAACCAGCAGTAAGAGAATGACTATCATTACCACTTTAATTCAACATTAATTGGCGCTTCTTTCTCATAGAAGCATACAGAGAATTTCATATCAACCTTCCCTTTAAATGTAACTCTAGAAAGAGCTATTCTTAGACTCAATGTAGAATGTTCTGAGAAGGCAGAACACGCCACCCTTCCCAAAAGTCACTACAATGTTTCTTTTAAAAAACAATGCTCAGCAGTTTGGCACATTTTAATAGTCATTTTAAAGAATGGGGAAAAAAGGAAAAGTATAATTTAACATAGTTAGTTGTAAATCCAGGAGCATTATCCAGGCTAAATATCATCTCACTCCAGGACCAAGGAATTAAACTCATTTTGCTTTTTCTTCTTCAAGAAATGTAGAGCTTAAAGAGCTGTTTTAGCCCATAATTTTGTTCATCTTATGACCCAACTGGTATTATACTGAATAACATTTGTAATTTAACTGTATTATGCGTGTGAACTTTGTACTACAAAGAGAACTAAGAGACATTTTATGGCACCAAAATGATAAATTTTTAAAGTGTTCTTTTTTTTTCTTTTGAGAAAGGTACCAGAAAACCTGTTCAATTATGCTTTGTGTTTTTAATGAAGAGAATGACTTATTTCAGGACTAATGTCTTTCATTCATTTAACAAATATTTATTAAATGCCTCTTGTGTGCCAGGCACTGTTCTAGGCACTAGCGATATAACAGTGAACAAAACATTCAGTCCTTCTATTGTTTAAATGTCCAGAAACACATGAATGCTGTTTAATAATAAACATAGGTCAAAGATGAGTCCAGGAGGTCCTGGACTATGTGCTTTCATTTTCTCTCTGAAAACCTTTCATTACTATATTTTAGGTACAAGGAAAGTATCTGGATTTATCACCTTCCAGGCTTCTTTCACTGCTGCATACTAGAACTCCACCTCACTGAGTCTTTCTTGGTAATTAATTTATAATAATAACAGCCTTCACTGAAAGGGCATCTTTCAGAAGGGTGTTGCATATGTTGTCTCATTAAAATCTTGCAGTTAGGTATTATTATATTATTTGATGGAGGGGAAACTGAGGCTCAGAGAAACTCAGTGATACTACATATTATGAAGAGTAATTTGACCCTTAAGAATTCATGAACATTTTCTGGTATATGTGGTTGACCTATTAATTCTTTCATGCATGCATGCATTCTTTCATTCATTCATGAATTCATTCTTACATTCACCATCTCAGCAAATGCTGAATATATAAGATATCAAAGAGAATTTTGGATTTCATGTTCTCTCTGAAGGCTGAATGTAGTCTTTATCTACAATCCATCAATTTGTAACGGATTTTCCCTACCTATGTAATACTGTACAACCCAAATGTAGACAAATGTTCCTTATTTCTTCCTTCACCAGTGTATGGTATAGAAAAGCTCAATCAAAAATAGTTTGAACAATTAGAGTTTTTCCACCAGAATAATATCATTTGTAAAGTGATGAATACCCAAATTACCTACCAATGGGAGAATCTAAGCAGAGGCTGAAAAAGGATAGGATTAGGAAGATTCATTAAAGTATCCACTGAATGCCAGGGATTATGAGACTATGGCACAAAGCTAAACAAAACTCTCTGCCCTCATGGAACTTATATTCCATTCATTGGGAAGGTAGACAAGAAGACTTACAAATTCTCTTCCAACACAAAACCTCTAAATTATTAGAGATGGGGAGAATAAGCAGAAAGAGAAAGGCATGTTTTTTGTTTGTTTTTCAGCAAAGGCTGTAGGGCAGATTCATAGTTAAGGGCAGATTCTGGGAAGAGTGACTGCAAATCTGAGCCTGTTCATCATCATATTCTGTCTGAGCCTCTGCTCACCTTTCAAACTCACTGGCACACATAGATCACAACCACTGCCAGTTGGCACCACCTTTACATTATAAATTACTCTCATAAAACCATATGTCCTTCTGTTCTGTTAACTGCTGAGGGGGAAGGTTGGCAATCACTGCAAGTCACTGCCCTCTTCTGACCCTCTCTTAATTTCTCCAATTCACTCACATGTCCATTGGAAAAATTCCCTTCTCCTTTATGCCCACTCAAAGTTGATTCTTCAAGGCTCACCCTAGAAGACACTCCAGGAAGACACATTGACTACTGTATTCATTTTGCTAGGAACCGTGTTGGCACTCAATGTCAAATGCATAGACCATTCAGTTACCGAGTCCTTTAATAAACATTCAGAAAGCCCTTACCATGTGCTAGAGATTCAGTATAAAAGGTCAAAATTCCTGCCATTAAGAAACAAGTAAAGGAGACAGACGAGGACAGTAGCAATTTGACGGTTATGGTAAGACTAGAGTAGGGGCACTTGGGTGGCTTAGTTGGTTAAGTGTCTGACTCTTGATTTTGGCTCAGGTCATGAACTCATGGTTTGTGGGATCAAGCTCCTTGTAATGCTCTGTGCTGACAGTGTGGAGCTTGCTTTGGACTCTTTCTCTCCTTCTTTCTCTCTGCCCTTTCCTGTTCATGCACTTTCCCTATCTTCCTCTCTCAAAAAATAAATAAACACCAAAAAAAGAGGGCACATGGGTGGCTTAGTCTGTTAAGTGTCCAACTCTTGATATTGGCTCAGGTCACAATCTCACAGTTTATGGAATTGAGCCCCATGTCGGGCTCTGTGTGGAATGTGGAGCCTGCTTGGGATTCTCTCTCTCCCTCTTTCTGCCTGTCCCCTGCTTAGGCTATTTCTATTTCTCAAAAATAAATAAATTAAAAAAAAAAACTTTACATGTTAAAAAAAAAAAAAAAGACTCGGTGAGGAGGAATACGAGCCTAGATCTAGAGTTCTGACTTTGAAATAATCTACACCACTTGAAATGGTAACATAAGTCTTCATTTGATACAGGAAGATAAGACACTATAATAGTTTAAGATATAAAGTCACAGCAGAGTTATGAGAGGGGATAGACCGGCATGGGTAGGGGTGGGAGTCTCTGTATCATCCTTTGGGGAATTTATTTATATCAGTTGGTCTTATTAATGGATTTAAAAAAAATAAAAGTATAATTTTCATACAATATCCTATAAGTTTCAGATATACAACACATTGATTCAATATTTTTTATGCATTACTAAATGATTCCCATGGTAAGTATAGTTATACCCCCATGACTTATTTGTTTTATAACTGGATGTTTATATCTTACGTATTTATTTATTTAAAGTTTATTTATGTTTTTTTTAAATTTTAAAATGTTTTTATTTATTATTGAGACAGAGAGACACAGAGCATGAGTAGGGGAGGAACAGAGAGAGAGGGAGACACAGAATCTGAAGCAGGCTCCAGGCTCTGAGCTGTCAGCACAGAGCCCAGTGCAGGGCTCGAACCCAGGAACCGTGAGCTGAAGACGGTCACTTAACCAAGTGAGCCACCCAGGCACTCCTAATGTTTATTTATATTTGTTTGTTTATTTATTTATTTTGAGAGAGAGCGAGCACATGGGGGGGCACAGAGAAGGAGAGAGGAAGAGAGCGAATCTCAAGCAGGCTCCCAGTTCAGCATGGAGCCCATTTTCAAAACTGAGAGTTCATGACCTGAGCTAAAATCAAGAGGTGGATGCTTAACCAACTGAGCCACCCAGGAGCCCCTGTATACCTTTTAATTCCCTTCACTTATTTCCTCTGCCTCCCAACCCCTAGCCACTTTGATAGTCAAGAGTTTATTTTCTGTATCTAGGGGGTCTGTTTTCGTTTTGTTATTTTGTTTTTCAGATTCCACATATAATTGATATCATATGGTATTTGTCTTTCTCTGTTGGACTTGTTTCACTTCGCATGATACCCTCTAGGTCCACCCACCCATGTTGTCACATATGGAAAGATCTCATTCTTTTTATGACTGAGTCATAGTCCACTGTATATTGCTGCCACATCTCCTTTATCCACTTATCTATAGATGGACACTTGAGTTGCTTCCATATGTTGGCTATTGTAAATAGTGCTGTTACAAACATCAGAGTTCATATCCCTCAAGTTTCTAATTTCTCTCTATCACTAGAGTCTAAGCTCCATGTGGCGAGGGCCATGTTTTGTGTTTCTTCTTTATTCCCCACAGACTTAAGTGATGACGCATGGTGAGTTTCTAAAAGGACTGAGTCTACTCATAATCATTATAAAAGGAGAGATTTCACTGCCAAATTGGCCTAAGATCCTTCTCTTACAGATTTAACTTCCTTTCCTTGCACATATTCTGGCCTGTAATATAAGTGCTTCAACGATCAGTTAGTAATAGAAGGATAGTGTACTCTATGAATTACCCAGAAGGCTCTTGAAA
Organism: Suricata suricatta; assembly: GCF_006229205.1. Lineage (NCBI taxonomy): Eukaryota > Metazoa > Chordata > Mammalia > Carnivora > Herpestidae > Suricata > Suricata suricatta. The sequence goes on along the minus strand of NC_043702.1, from coordinate 93,229,716 downwards.
ACAAGCACTTCTTTATCTATACATAGGTCCTATGATCCTTTTTCATTAATTAGTCCTCATGGTGAAATCCCTATCATAGCAAACTCCAGAATGTGGGGATGAAAGGCTCAGGCTGGCCAGTTAAATCATTGTGGAAGAAACAAGGATCTTTTTGTTTTACCCAGTTACCAAATCGTTTCCCTCATGGGATGGTCATAAAAGAAATGGATTGATTTTTTTCCTTTGCTAAATTATTCCTCTAAAATAAAACTGACTTGGTAAAACTGGATAGTCAAATTAAGACGTGAGAGGCTTATGTGAGGAAAATTCCAAATTACATGGGTACGAGAGGAAACAGGAGGATTATTTTTTTCCCATAACTTTGGAGTGGGAAAGGGGTTGTCATAAAATAAAAGATGTATGTGTTTGACCATATGAAAATAAAACCTTCTGCACTGCAAAGAGTATCATCTCTGATTTCACAAGCAGATGAAAAACTGAGAACATTTAGTTTGTATTAGAAACAAAGGAATAACATCCCTAAATTGAGATAAAAAACGATGAACAAACCAATAGAAAATTGGGCAAAGGTCACAAACAGATGATTTACAGAAGTAGAAATACAAATGGCATTGAAGTAGATTTAAACAATAGCTCTCATTCTCACTCTTTCTTTTAATGTTTATTTATATTTTGAGAGAGAGAGAGACAGAGACAGAGACAGAGAATCCAAAGCAGGCTCCAGGCTCTGAGCTATCCGCACCGAGCCTGACACTGGGCTTGAACTCATGAGCCATGAGATCATGACCTGAGCCAGAGTCAGAGGATAACCGAAACTGAACCACCCATGTGCCCCTCTTAATAAGAGACATAAAATTCAAACTGTACTGTAAAATCATTTGTCCTGTGTAATACTGACAGGACACAGAAGCTGACCTCGAATTTGCAGGTAAGGCTTTGGGGAACAAGGCATGTTGATCACTGCAGGTGGATATGAAAACAGCCCAACTCCCCTGAAGATACATTCACTTTTTGACTCAACAGTCCAATTTGGGAATCTAATCCATAGAAGACTGTTAAATTAATTATAACACAGCCACACAATATAGCCGTGCAAAAGAACATGAGAGACTTCTTATGTGCTGACATAGAATGGTCTCCAGGATATACTGCTGAGTGGAAGAAAGCAAAACCAAACAAGATGCTGACAATGTAGATAGTAAGCCTCCTTCTGAATGTTAAATATTTATTTGCATTTGTTTGGTGTGTACAAAGACTGAGAGTATAAACAAGAAACCAGTAAAAATGGTTGCCCTGTGTGGGGCTGGAGGTACAGAGATTGGGAAGGACTTCTGTGATTAAAGCAATAAGATTATATTTTGAAAAATACTACCCAAGAGAGACTTCAAGAACTTCTCCAAATAGTGGAGAATGCTGAATACTGAAGCATGAAGCTTGGCAAGTAAGCAGATGCAGCATGTGTGACAGGACGCTGGGCCGACGGACAGGAAGACACCTGCTTGCTTCAAGTTGAGTAGTTGAGTCCTTCCATACCTCTTAAAGACTCATGGGCACTGGATGCAGTGAATGATGTCAGCACAGCTTTGGATCCTATAGACTTTTCTTCTACAGAGTCCTAATTAAGGCTCAGGAAGGCACCTGATCATTTCTGGGAGAGGGGACATCCCAGGATGAAAAGGGTCAAAGTGACTTAATTATAGCACAGGATGGGCCAAACAGCTCAAGAAAGTGATAAAGATGAGAGTGGAAGAAAACATTCTTGCAAATGCTTTTGGGGGCTCATAAACAGGGACGCTGGGAGCCAACCACCAGCCTTCTCTGCCTGCACAAGAGGGAGAGCCAGCGTGGCCGATACCATGGAAGGATGCTGTCTCCTTTTCTAATTAAATTCCTTAAAGAGTGGGCTGATTTATTCATTTATAATAAAATCCCTGGTCTAATTAAAAATGGTACTTTCTCCCACCCGATCTAGCTTCACCATATTTCTGATTCCCATGTAATTGAATCTGAAAACAATGATGCAGAGTGATAGCTTGGGATATTGCTACTTACAGTGAAAATAAACAATAAGGAAGGAGACTGCTGCTTGGCTTGTCTCAGGGAAGTTTAAATCACCTCTCTCTCACTTGGACTGAATTTTAACAACATTTAAAGATAATAAGATATTTCCCTTAATGAAACTGTATAATGTTGACTAATTTACGAGGGAGGTTTACTTTTCTGAGGCTTTAGCTTCCCATTATTTTGACCCATGGTTTGCAAGGTCTCTGAACTCCCCCACCCCTATCCCATATCCTAAACCTTAAATTCCAGGATTTGTTTTTTTCTTTCAACCCACTGTACATAACACTGCTCATATTTATTTAGCACTCTGCAAATTGGAAGACCTGTGGCATCTGTTGTCACTTCTGAACTACTGTGGGAGAAGGAGGTGAGATGGGCTTCATGTGGCAGATGGAAGCAAGGCTCAGAAAAGTCACCCTGGTCCTCTGGGATCACAAAGTCTATCTGCACAGCCTGACCTACAACTCAGGTGTCCTAACTCCTGATTATGGGCATGTCCAACATTTCCGGCCAAATGACCAAAGCTTTTGGTTTCTAGGTTCTAAGAGATCCCTAGAGTAGCTACTTGTGTGATTCCCTGAATGATGCTTGGTAGTTTTTCTTGGCAAAACTGCTTGCTGCTTAGGAAGGAACCTTGTGTGTGTGTGTGTGTGTGTGTGTGTGTGTGTGTGTGTGTGTGTGTGTTTCCCCCCAAACTCATCTGCTTGGTTGTAGAGTATGTGTATGTTACTAGGTTTCTGGTTGGTTGAGGAGGAGCAAGTTGGGATGGGAGAATGATAGAAAGGCTCCCTTTCTCTATCCTTGAAGTTTAAGAACAAAGCACTCTAAATAATTAGAATATACCCATCTTTTTCCCCTTCATACCTCAAAGGATTGCAAACTGCACTCCTGTTTTGCACACTATAATAATTACTTCTAGAAATAGTTACCTCTGAACACTAAGCCCCTTCTTTTTCCTACTTACCCCATTTCTTCAACAGCCTTTCTTCTATGACCCCAGCAGTTTTATTCCTGAGATTTATGTTAATCTTCTGAGTCTTACCCATTCAGAGGCAAGAGTTCTGGCAAGAGGCCCTTTTCAAATGTCACTATGTGCTGTTTAGCCAAAAATGAAACTCTAAGGTCCCCAAGGAAACCCAAACACCTGTTGACTATGATTTTTTCTTCATTTTTCATCTAATTGCAATTTACCTAATTCACTAGAGCAGTGTGAGGATTAACTGTCCCCCGGCCTCTTTCAAGTCTATAAAGGATTTTCGCCTCCTCAGGGTACATGTTCTCTAGGAGAGACAGAAATGAAATACTAATAAGAGATTTCATGTACAGCAGCCTCAAGTAATCTGTGCTCTGTTACCATTTCAGGCAGTCGGTGTCTCCCTACCACACTCTGACAAAGGTGCTGGTAATGGGATCAACAGCCAAGTGTGAAAGGCCCAGACAGAAGCATGAACTTCTTTTCAAAGCCCCTTGGAGGAAGGGCATTTTAACTACCCAGTTAGGTGCTGGGCCAGGCCGGGGGTGCCTGCTGGGCAGGCAGGAGGATTTGGCTGCTCTCAGATTTTGGCAAAAATATTTGACAGCTTGTCTCTCCCAGTGCACATTTCTGATGCCTTAAAGGGTAATCTTCTCTCAGCTTTTTCCCTGTATTGTTGACATTTTGTGCAGGAAAATACTTGGTTATTGGGGGCTGCCCTTGTGCATTATGGGATGTTTAGCGGCCTCCAAGGGCTCCACACACTAGATAAGAGTCCCTTATCTCTGAGGGTGAAAATCCCGAACGTCTCCAGAGATTGTCAAAGATCTCCTGGGGGCACGACCATCCTGTTCGAGCGCCAAATCCTGTGTGAACATCCAAGGTATTACTTGGATTATGGGCAACCTCTACAAAGAAGCCATCCTTCAACAGGCTGGTGGGGCTGTGCTGGAGGTGCAGCAAGTGACACCCTTTTTCGCTCCTTCTGCATGAGGCTGAGAGGACGCACAGTTCCCCAAATGATGTGTCATTCAATTCACTGCTTATATATTTTGTTTCAGATCCTTTGCCCAGCTTTCTTTCTACCCTGGCAGGCAAAACTGGCTAATTTGCACAGCATTAAGTAGTATTTCCTCCCCCCGTCCCACATCTTCCATGACAACCAGGGATTTGTTTTTTACTTTGAAATTCTACTTTGCAAGCTCCTGTTTAAACATTTTGGGCTACCACCCATTTGAACTTGAGAAGGTAGCACTGGGGGCGCTGTGATAATGACAGGGGGGAGAACGTCCATCAGAGAGTGACAAACTCCAGGAGGGGGGGGCATCTCTTCTCTCCAAAATGTCTCATTAGGTCCCAGACTTGGCTTCCCTCTCCTCTATATCCCGCAGTCCAATTTAATTGAGCGACGGCCTCGCCATGGCACACTGCTCTTTCGACAGGAGGGTAAACTCATTCTGTCCATCATGACATTTGCTTTCTTAAGGGCTTCACAATATGCAGCTTAAATAATTAAATGCAGGTCACATCTCAGCCTCCCTTTTCAAGCCTGTCTGAAGGCACGATGGTTTCTTTTCTTTTTTTCTGATGGTTACTTTTTGACCATGTGATTTTTAGAAGCTAGTGGGGTTTTTGCTTGTTTGCTTTTATTGTTGTGCATGACACTTCTCCCCATTGAAACCCCCAAACCTCAGCATAGTGCAACCCCCCTCCAAGCAGCTGAACAAGAGCTGTGGGTTTTCTGATGGTGGACAAAGGTGACAGACACTTGAGACCCTAGTTACCGTAAGGGTCTCAGAAAAGCCTGTTTGCCACGGTCAGTACTTTTCATTTGTCACCCAAGAAAGTTTATTGCTAAGAGATGAATCCCTTGTGTTTTATTGCCTGTGTCCATTTACCTTGAGCTGGGATGAGCTTGTCAAAAATAAAGCAAATCTTTAAAATGACCTAATAAGAGTGAAGTTCCAGGAAGGACTAAGGGCATCTCTTACCTGGAGTGTCCGTTTTAAACAACAGATTTCTCTGGGGGAACTTGGGAGTGATTATAATGAGTTTGGATTTTGTTGAACCTAATGCTGATTTTGCACATTACAGAGATTTGTCATCTTTAAGTCATATGCCAGATGAATGCTTTAAAATAGATGCAACTTTGTGTGAATTTTCTATAATATAGCAAAATCTGATTGCTCTATTAATAGCCAAAGTCCTTGGCCTTGGGAAGGCGGGGTGGCAGAGTTTTTAAAATTCATCATCTCTGCATAATTAGTTGTGAATCTCTAAGTATTCAAGCTGAGGACTTAACCAGGACCTGGAGCTGTTATCCTTCAGGGTCCCTTTTAATATTGTTCCACAGTCATCATTTCCTTGTGTTTTTCTAATTACTGCAAAACCAATTGTTTTTAACTCAACTGCCCTAGCCCTTTGCAATTTGTTGAATGTAATCACCTTCAAAGGAAGAAAATATACTTTGTGCTCAGGAAATTGGGGCTTGATTAGATCAGCATTATCAGGTGGCTATGGGACCCTGGTTCTGAAGCTTTACTTATTTGATGTGACCATTACATTTTGAGGTCATGGGGCTTAAGGAAGGAGGAAGTGTTCTTGAAAGTGAGCTAGGGTCTATAGACCCTAGTGGTGTTTAATTTGGGGAAGCAGATTTATGAAAACTCAAAAGAAATAGGAATTCAGCTTTCCTACTCTGAGAAGCCAACAGTATGGCCTTGGGCAGTAGCACACGAACACAACTGTTTAGGGTCCTTGATGATCTCATCACTCAGGTGTTGCCTCAGGTGTATGTCTGATTAGAAGGATCCAGGGAGCAGGACTGTCACTAACCTGGCCTCAGCCACAAGCATTCAGCATTGGTGTGGACACCAAGCAAGTGCTGGATAAACCAAAATGAAATAGTTTAGAGGTCAACACTCTTCTTTGCTTTTATTCATTTGCCAATTTCATTTATCTACCCAGTAATCTAGTTCGACTTGGAAATTTTCAAAGAACAAATATGGCAAGAACAAAGGTTCTCACTGTTGATTTGTCTCTTTCAGATCTCCAAGGTATGATGCATTTTCACCAACAAGACTGACTGTGACAACAGTCCCCAAAGTAGGGCAGAGATTATGAAAATCAAGCGAGGGTTCATGGGGCCACTTAAAAGAAACAAAACAGCAACGGATTCTGATCTGTCTCCACAGCACCCACGAAGAACCATCATTGAAAAAGAAGTTAAAATTCTACTTCCTTACAAAAATTGGAAAATGGATTCATTATTTTCTCTAGCACAGCCATCAGGGGAAAAAATGTCCTTGTAAGTAGCCACTCTGGGTCTTTATTTCTCTGGACAAGGAAAGGCCCAAATGGAGGATGGGTGTGTGAGTGAAGAGCTCACCAAGGCCTTAACCAGTTCTGCGAGTTAGTTACAATTTTATTCAATATTTGTGGTGTTGCTTAACATTTATTAAACTAGGCCTTGTGTTAAGTGTAGAACATAAATGAAAAGCAAGCTTGGCGTAAGTGAGAGAGTTGACTGTGCAAAGAAGTATAATCTCAAGCGGTAAGTGGCAGAAATAAATTCGGGGTATTATGGGAGAATAGACCAGGAAGGGTAACTGAGGCATGGCTGATGGAGGAGCATCTGGGAGGACTTCCGAGTCTGAACTGAATCTTAAAGACTAAGTCATTGGAGTTATGTGAAAGTTAGGGAAGAAAGGTTGATATGAAAGATATTCCAGGAAGTGAGACCACAAGAGCAAAGGTATGGAAGACCCTAACAGCATCGTGTATTCAAGACAGAGGGAGAATTCTGATGATGCATAAGATTTAAGACAGGAAATGGAAAAGGATAAAGCAGGAAAGGCAAGGCCAAGTGGGCCTTGAGTACCCTGTAGAGGAGGAGATTGGACTTTGGTTGGTAATGTAGAGTCCTAGAAGAGCTTCCAGCAGAAGGAACAAGATGATAGGATGATGCATTTGGGGGGTGGCGTGGGACTGGCAGGGGCTGTGTAGACCAAGGGAGGCACTACTGGGGCACTGGTGGAGGAGCTAGGAAGCGGGAATAGCTGAGAAGTGTGTGGGAGGGATGCCAGCGGGATCTCAGGACGCCAGAATGTGGAAGGTGAGAGAAGAGTCAAGGAAAACTGACTTCACAGACTATGTTCCTAAAAGAATGGCAAGAACACCAGTTAAGATAGCCTGGGAGGTAGAGGTTTCTAGGGAGAAAAAGGATTCAGTTTGTACTTCTGCCACTGAGGTACCTGGGAGCGACTGGTGATGGTGGTGGGCAGCCTGGTAGGCGAGCTAGAAGCTTGGGAGACAAGCATCAGCTAGAGACTGGTATGTGATGTTTCACCAACCAGGCCCAGCAAATTTCGCAGAGGTGAGACTCCCCTACTTCCCTTCAAAGATTGGGATGCCATTGTTGCAGCTCCCTGGGTCTTGCCTCCTCTGATGTTCTGCCCCTGGCTTGCTCACTCTCCCCTTCCCCCTCCACCTCTGCCCCATGCTCCTGCCTTCTCCAAGCCCCTGCCTGCAGGAAAGAGGCAAGAATGTTTGTCATGCCCAGATTGGCAAATGGGAGTGGGCATCTCTGTGGAAACAAAGCCCCAAAATTACTTCTGTCAGAAACCTCACGTGCTGGGCCACCTACCCAGCTCCTAAATCCTGCTCCTGCCGCTCTGAGCTAACAATCTGGACTTTTCAAATACATTTCAAAGTTAAGCTATAGAAACCAGCCTTGAAAGTTAAGACATGTATTTACTTTAGTGTTTTATGAACCCATAGGCAGGGTTTTGGAAAGCAGGGTTTTGTGGCCACATTCAGTATGATTTAAAGAAGCGAGTGGGGAGGAGAAGCCAGGGTATGTGGGGTCACAGGACACTTCAGTGAAAGGAAAGGCCCCCCCCAGGCATGCTATCGTTGGCAGGGCAAGTAGCTAATGATTGAGCAGGAGCCTGGGGGAGGGGGTCGAGGGGAGGGTGTGGACTAAGAGGCAGAGGTCCCTGACTGTGCATTTCCAAGCCATGGAGGGACAGATTGCCACTGTCAAATGCCTTCCTCTACCTGTGGGAAACTGCAGGAAGCCAAGGAGGGAGGGCATGTTTGAAAAAGGACAACTATCTTGGAGGACATCCAATAAGGCTTCCAGGTCTACTGGCAGTTCGTTCTGCAGGTTAGTGACCTCTATTACAAAATCGTGTTACTTGAAGAGGGCAGGGTGGGTCACTTTCACAGGTGCATGTGATGGAAGCGAGACAAAATGGCGACCAGAAGGGAAGATGATCTTAACCACACACCCAGGACACCCACTCCTTGGAGTGTTTTTCTCTGAATCGTTTCTATTTCCTTTTCAGATCAATTTTGCCAGCCTTCAAGAAGTGAACGCCGCTGTGTCCACAATACCTGCCCCTTCCTGGGGTTTGCTGGAAGCCAGCACACACCCACAGCCACACCAGCTGTCTGCATATGTCCTTCCTTCCTGCAACACTTGTATCAGCCAGGATGAGCGGGGTGTGCCGGTGACAGCGCTCTGGCAGCAGGTTCACTATTAAAGGCAAAGGCAGGTGCCGGGCTAGTGGAAAGCGGCTTCTCCCTGGCAGGGCTGCTTCCAGAGTTCCTCTACTTGGACCTCAGCTTCTTGTCCAAAGAAGCACCATCGCCCAGAGGCCGTAGCACCAGAATGGAAGGAGCCACTCCTCTCAGATGGGATTTGCTCTGGGTAGAGGGATTGGGGTGAGCAAAGTGAGTAGACTGAGAAACAACTCAGGCCGAGACTCAATTCCTTTTGCAAAAAGAGCAAAAAGGACAGCGAACGGAACAAGTTTACCATTCACCAGGTTCCCTAGCCGTCCCCTGATGTTCACTTTGGATTGCTTTGCACGACTCATTTAGACAAAGTAATGCTGAGCTGTGAGCCCTAAAGTCAGTTCTTTCACACGCCGGTACTTGTTCAGTACAAACTGACACCGTTTGGTTTAAGCTGTCTCTCTTTTGTTAAGTTTATTTATTTACTTTGAGAGAGAGCACAGATGTGCACACATGAAGCAGGGAGGGGGCAGGGAGGGGGAGAGAGAGAATCCCAAACAGGCTCCTCACTGTCAGTGAGGAGCCCCAGGCAGGACTTGATCCCACAATCCATGATCGTGGCCTGAGCTGAAATCAAGAGTCGGATGCCTAACTGACTGAGCCACTCAGGCGCCCCTGGCTTAATCTTGTTTCCTTTTCCAAGATGTTTTCAAGTCGCCTTTGGACCATCTTCCTCTTCCTCCACTTACTTCCCTCCACTGCCCCCCACCCCCACTGGAAACCCACTGCCAGAGGGGGAGACAGGCTCACTGAATATAAAGCTTGTATCCCTCTTTTTGGGAACAAGCCACATAGGGAAGCATGGAGCTCCCCCTAAGCTCCGACATCTTCCTTCCCCTGGCTCCTGAGACACCACACTTCCCTCGCTCGCCTCCTCCCTACTTGCTTCTGCTCACTTTCCTTGAGGGGCCGTCTCTTTTCTTCCTGACCTGTCGACCTGGGAGGACCAAGTCCTCTATCGACACTCCTTCCCCTCCTGACCTCATCAGGACCCACCATGCACGATGCTCACATGCACATCTCTAGACCGGACTGTCTACTGAGCCACAGACGCCTACAGCCCACGGCCTACCCAGCCCCTCTGCCTGCTTCACGGGGAGCTCACACTGAGCATGTCCATGATGCTTCCCCAAGCCCCTGCCTCAGCTTTCTCTACTTGGGTCAGCAGAACACCATCCCTTCCAGGACCCGAGCCCTGAGTCCACCCTTGACTCTGCTTTTTTCTCCACCCTCACTCTCTAATCTATCAGTGAACTGTGTTGTCTTTTTTTTTTTTAATTTTTATTTTTTTAAGTTTTAAAAAAAGTTTTTTAATGTTTATTTATTACTGAGAGACAAAGAGAGACAGAGCATGAACATGGGATGGGCAGAGAGGGGCGGAGACACAGAATCCGAAAAAGGCTTCAGGCTCTGAGCCTGATGTGGGACTCGAACTCACAAACCGCAAGATCATGACCTGAGTTGAAGTTGGACACTTAACTGACTGAGCCACCCAGGCGCCCCTAAATAATTAGATCTGCAATCAGACCATTCTCACTCCCTGTGTTGCATTAGATACATGTGGCTATTAATATTTAAGTTGAACTTAATTAATATAAGAAATAATAAAACAGAGGGGAAAAAAAGAATGGACCAAGTGAGAACTCTTAAGAAAACAGAGTAAAAATTAAATTTAAAAATTCCATTCCTTACTTGTACTAGCCACATTTTTTAAATTTTTTTCTTTTATTTATTTATTTTTAATAGTTTATTGTCAAATTGGTTTCCATATAACACCCAGTGCTTCTCCCCACAAGTGCCCCCCACCATGACCATCACCCTCTCCCTCCGTCCCCCTCCCCCTTCAGTCCATGGTTCGTTTTCAGTATTCAGTAGTCTCCCTTGATCTGTGTCCCTCACTCTCCCCTGTTCTCTTTCCCTCTTCCTCTCCCCATGGTCCCCTGCCAGGTCTCTCCTGTTAGACCTATGAGTGCAAACATATGGTATCTATCCTTCTCTGCCTGACTTACTTCGCTTAGCATGACACCCTCGAGGTCCATCCACTTTGCTACAAATGGCCGTATTTCATTCTTCTCATTGCGATATAGTACTCTATTGTATATATATACCACATCTTCTTGATCCATTCATCAGTTGACGGACATTTAGGCTCTTAGATCGCATAAATCTTTCGCCTTTTACTAGCTACATTTCAAGCGCTTACAGGCCACGTATAGCCAGTGGCTCTGGGACTGGACAGTGCAGACGGAGAACATTTCCATCCCTGCAGAGAGCATTACTGGCCAGTTCTGTTCACTCCTCTCACTGAGGCCACCCGGTCCCAGCCACTAACATCTCTTGCCTGGATCACTATAATGGCCTCTGAGCTGATCTTCCTTCTTTAGTCTTCACAACATGGCAGCCAGAGTGATCCTTTGGAAACATCTCACATCATGCCTCTCCTCTGCCTGAGGTCATCCAAAGATGCCATGCGTGTCTATTAGAGAAGAAGCCACGTCCTCGGAATGGCAAGCAGGCCGTTATGAGCTCTGGCCTTTTATGTGACTGACCTCATCTCCCCCACCTTCGAAACTGCTCTGGCCACAACCATGCTGGCCTCCTGCTGCCCCAGCCTCCAGACTTCTGCACTGGCTGTTCCCTCTGCCAAGCATTCTTTTCCTTCAGATGCTCTGATTCACTTCCTCTCCTCCTTCCAATCTCAAACACCACCTTCTCAGTGTGGCTTGCTTAGACCCCTTCTAAAAATGTGAACCCGCCCCTACCCCACAAGCAGTCCTGCCCTCCCCTACCCTCCCCTGCTTCACCTCCTCTTTTCCACAGCGCTTATCTCCTTTCAACAAATGATATGCATTTACTAGTTAATCGTTTCTATTGTTTACTCTCTGGCAGGGAATTTTGTCTAAATATTTGTTCAATAATTAAATGGAATTTTAGAGCTGGAAGGGGCCATGGAAATCATTCTTTAATGGAACAACTGAAGGTTAATGAGGTGAAGTTAGTCACTGTGGACCCACAATAAGTTCAAGAGAAACACCTGGACTAGGAGCTGGCCTGGTTCTAGGTGTCTTCTGGGCAGTCCCAAACCAATGACCTTCCCTCCCCCTTTCTCTGCCACAACAGGACACTGACAAACCACGGGGCGCCTGCAGGGACAACATGTGGTGACAACAACCTAACTACTATGCCGGGGGCTATTTGTCACTTTCTTCTTGGTAAGACTATGATTGAACCATTGGGCTTGCTTCTCAGGCAACTTGTAGGAAGCAGGGAACAAAGTGGAGGTTCAAGCTAATGGCTCTTCTCAGCCCCATAGGTCACAGTGCCAAGACTCTTGGAAATCTGGAAACACACGTGGTTGCTAGGTTTTCCCTAAAGTAATATGTCAGTCTTGTTTTAAAAAAGAAAGTCATGCTTTCATTATATGCTGTTAGTATTAGAAAAAAAGTTGATTAGTGTGAACAAAACAATTCTCCATTGCATCATAGAACTATTTCCGACAATCCAGAGTAGATTAGAAGGAAAGTGGATCCCAGATCCCATTTCGTGTAACGGGTCCATCTGTCTTCCTGTAGTTATAAGGAAAGGCTGTGTGAATATACACATTTTTAAATGCCTCGGGATGACGGTTTTTCTGCTGCCAATTCTGATTCAAGAAGAAAACACAGTGTGTGAGTCTGAACTTCATAAACAGATCTGTTCATCTCGGCATGGCTCACAGGTGCAGAGCTACGCAGCACGATATTAGTAAAAAGCCTGGAAGACTCCATCCATGGCTCACTGGACGATTTAACTTGCCAGAGGATGTAATTAAGAACAAAGTTATCTTTCTAGTCATTCCTTCATTACAGAGATAACTCAATTGGAGACTTTTTGGGAGATGCCAGGTTTGGAAATAAAATCCTTATAGACTGCACTGAAATGTCATGAAGATTATACCAGAAAACAAATTGATACGCATAGACAATCTTCTGTACATACCAGAAAATTAGATCTCAGGAGAGAACACGGGGCTAAGATATAAAGTCAAGGGTGGGGGGAGGGGTGGAGGCAGAGTACAGTGAAAGGCAAAATCAGCAGCTTCCCAGAGAGAGAGGTGCCCCAAATGCCCAAGTGCTCCCGGAAGTTACCTTGGGTGGTGCTCTTCATTGCTTTCACTAACTCGCCCCTTCCAGCTCCAAAACCATTATTTCCATAGTGCAGGTCACTGTCACTATCACTGCCACCACTGGCAGAGTACGCACACATTCTGGGTACCTTGTCCTGAATAAGTAATACGAGACTGTTAAGATTATTCACGCAAGTCAAAAGGGGGCAGAACATCTATGAGGAGGGCAAACAGTTCGCAGTTGGCTGTCACTGTGCGCACAGAGTTCCATCCCGCTGCCCCGCCCCCAAGAACAACTGGGCTTTTCCTCTCTACCTGCCTCGCGCAGGGCTGGCACGGGTTACTCAATTGCTGGAGCTGCAGAAACAGGGCTGTGGTAATGAAGCCATTGACCACTCAGAAGCCATTGTCTCAGGCACAGGAAAGTCCTTGCGTTTACCCGCTCTGCATTTTGTACCCTTCTTTATGGGGTCTTATTTTTCTCAAGTGCCTATTATGAGTTGCTCTTCCAAGCCTAATGGCTTATTTGTTTAACGGATCTCAGCATTGGCTCTCGAGTATCAGAGGGTGTGAAAAAATCAACCTTGAGCACAGAAGAATACATGCCTGCCTAATTTATAATTTTCTTCTATTGCTTGAAAGGACAGGAGCCTTTCAAAGCGTGCGATTGCTACCCCCATATAATCCTTGAATCAACTGAAAGTTCATGGGTTGAGGGACTCAGTCTCCCCTCTTGCTCACATGCACACACAGCCTGACCCTTGAGATGTCACTGGTGTGGTGCTATGGCCCTGCCAGGAATTCCTGAGGTGGCTGATACTGTACAAACCATTTCCCCTTTGTGCACAAAATCAGAATATGAGATCCAAGATTGCAACTTGATGTACGGAATTAGAAAAGAATGTCTTTTAGGTTTGCGGGCTGCCCCGTCAGAACCTATTATATCCCCCCCATCCTAGACAGTTCAGGTACAGATGTATGGGCTGGGTCTCTAAAGTCTGTTAGGGAGGATGTCCTTCAGTTGGAAATGCTAAAAACACACTTTAGGGTGTCAGCTCCCTGAGCCAGGGTTATAAGTTCAAGCAGCCACTCATTTCCTTTATACCTTGATTCATCTACTCATTCATTCACCCATCCAACAAATATTTATTGAGTGCCTATTCGGCACCAAGAGGTGTGCTAGTCTCTGGGGTTACAGAGGTCAATACAAGAGATACCGGCAGTCCAGCAAGGATGATGTCCTCATGCAAAGTCTCCTGGCTGTGGCTCTAGGGGAGCCCCACATCTAGAGTTCCAGCAGGACCCCACTAACACTTTCTGGGTATAATGAGATACATTTTTCATCTATCCATTCAACAAACACTAGGGGAACCAGGTACTGTGCTGGGTGCTAAAAATATAAGCTAATTCTTGCTTCTAAATTTCCCTCCCTAGTAGACAACAAAGCAGAGTTCTAGGTTCTAGAACTGCCGCAGCAGTCAGTCTCTCAAGTCAGAGCAGCATTTCCAAGGGGCAGAGCTGGGGCAGGATGAGGGAGAGAATCCCTGAGAGGCCTACATATTTGGTGGGCACGTACGCTGGGGGAGGAGTGTCCTGCCCTCACACGTAGGGCGACAGCACTCCCCTGGCTGGCACTCAGTTGTTGTTATATTTGCTTTCTTGGACTTGCCTAAACCCCTTTGCCACTGTCACCACCTGTTGTTTTTGAATGATTTGCTCTTCCACTCTGGGTGTCTTTAGGGTTTTCTCAACTTTCCAGCCCCCAAAGCAAGCAGAGTCCTTGGGACAGGGTGTGGACCAGCAGCATCAGCGTTGCCTAGGGATTTGTGAGAAACGCTTGGACCTCAACCCATGAGTACCAGAGGGGACATGGTGTGCATGGGTCTATAGCTGTCCAGGTGATTCTGAGGCCCACTCAAGTTTGGGAACCCCTGCTTTGGAGGAGCCTTTCACACTTTTATGTTTAAATTAAGGCATGCTAAAGTACACTGGCCACTCTTTTCCCTCTTAGGCTCCTGCCTTATAGAGGCCACCCTTCTGAGTGTTAGACATGGAATTCAGAAGGCTGAATTCTAGTCCTGACTCCTCAGTGACTTTCCTGTGGACCTTGAGCATGGTCCAGCATCTCTCTGGAGTTGGGTTCTCTGCTGTAAATTTAGACTGTGGGCCCAGAGGATCTCGTTTTCTACTTGTCTATGACACCATGCTGAGGTGCTAAAGGCTAAAAGAAGGTCCGGCTGCTTTGACTGCGGTGGACCCCAGATGTGGGGTGATTTGGGTATATTCTCATCACAGCTGGTAGGAACTCTAGTCAAAATAGAAATAGAGGCTCCTAGTGCCATGACTGGGAGAGGCAAAGGCAGCAAGAGTAGGAAGAGTCAAGGAAAGGTGGGGAGGCTTCGAGAATTGACTCATATGTTCTTCCCCCAGCTTCTCACTCCCAGGCACCCCCAAAGACACTGAAGGGGCCGAGCCCCAGGAAGTTGAGAGATAGTGAACAGGTTGAATATGGCTCAGCAAACAGGCTGGAAGAGGTAAACAGCAGGAAGCCTAGGAGGGAACACCAGGTATCCCCGAGGGGTGATAGAAATGTTCCTGAGCCATGAGCAACTTCCCAGGTCCAATCACATGTCAGGAGGCCTATGTGGGCCATCTCAGGGGGGATGAAGAGCCCATAGCAAAAACGATGGGACTGAAGAGACAGAGACAGGCCATTTTTCTACTCTAGACCTCACTTTATCCCTCCCTGAAAGAAGTGTAATTATACCTCCTTTACCTGTCTCATAGGAGCAAGGTAAAGAATAAAGAGTAAGAATAAGATAATGAAAACGTATCACTGAATCATTCTCAATGGTGGTCTTATCTTGGGAAAGTGAATGCCTATCCCACGGCACCTAATCTGGGCAGATGGTCTATGCCTCCAGAATCTAGGTGCAGACCTGTGGAAGTGTTTCACTTCCTCCCAAAGACACACGGTATCTCTTCGTAATTCAGGAAGAATGGTGAGCCCTGGACGTTAGTTTTGATTGACCAAGCGAGTGACAAGGTTGTTTCAAAAGTTGAATCTATCATAAAAGTGTTTAAGGAGATCATTGTTCACCATCAGGAGCAATAGTGGGGGGTGCCCTCCTGTCAGCCCCACTCTTACCTGAGTCTCAGCGGTGGGATCTCCAGCCCCCCAGTCTGGGAACTGCTCAGGTGCCCTTGTGCTTTCGGTGTATTCAAATGACGAGCAGGTCTGAGACCTTGGCTCTGCTTCATTCTGCTTTTGGGAATTGATTTTTCCTAAATGAGAAAATGTACGTGAAATCACAGTCAGCTTTCTTCAACTCTTTCCAGGTTCAGGGAGGGAAGTGAGGGAGACATCAGAAATAAAAATAATTATGAAAATTCCAAATACAGTCAAAGCTGGGTAGGCCGACATTTGTCCCCTGTGACTGTGCTAACTAAACATCTGTGCTGCATGTTGTGTGTATCCGTTGGGGATGTCCACTTCGGAGAGCTAAGGCAAACGTTCCTGCACAACGTCGGCAGACTTTTCACGTTAGGAAGAGGTCGGGGGAGAAAATCATTTGGGAAACCCTGATTAGTCCTCAAATAGCGTTATCCATCAAATAACAAAAGGTTTCCTTTTTGGAGCACTTCTCAGAGCCTTCATTGTGCTCCTGGAAATTGTCATAATGTCCAAATCCATAATGTCCAGGATTTGAATTAGAAGCCCTTCCCAAACATACTTGGGCAAGGAACCCTTGTTTTCCTAGAATACCCATTAAGGTCATTCCCAACACACTCATAATGTGCAAAGGGAAACTTCGCTCTGAAAGGCCTGGCAGGGCGGTACTGCTCACGCTTTTATGTGCCTCCGCGTCAGCCGAGTTTTTGTTCAACTGCAGATTTTGAATCAGGAGGTCTAGAGTGTGGGTCTGAGAGTCGCCATTTCTGAGAAGCTCTCAGGCGATCCTGATGATGCTGGCCCATGGATCACACTTTGAGTAGAAGGGTGTAATTAGCAGGGAATGATTAAAGAAGGTTCCTCCATTACCCTTAATAGTAGATTAACCTGCAGAGTGTACTCCTTCCTCATGCCAGAAAGGAGAATGGCTGTTATTATCCTCCAGCCTCAGTGATTACCAACAGGACATGCTGTGATGGCCTCTCAACAGCATTTTGCTTGTGAGCAGAAGCAAAGTAATTGTATTTTCATCAGCATGGAGAGATTTGTACAGTTACCTCTCTTTTTGATAGAGGGTTAAGTAAAAAACAAATTCAAATACAGGCATTTAATAGGAAGTGACTCTTTCTCTAAGCAGGAATAACCTCACTTTCCTTTTGTTCCAGCTAGTTCTCCATTCCCTGGTTTTTTAATTGAGTAACCAACGGCCATAGAGAAAAGAGAAGCCTTGGAAAGGCGGCCCCGCCTCTGGACCACAGTGATGGCATCATTTGGCAGACAGGAAGCTTGGGGCGGGAGACCCCAAAATACCCTGTAGTTATGTTGACCTCACTCTCTACCACATACTACTTTTTTATAACTCTTCATGACAATTTAATTAAGACACAAACCTCCAAAATCCAGCACAGTGAATATTAGCAGCAAGATCAGAACAATCTCCTTCCAATCCCCTTCTTATGAAGCAATTCAAGGCTTGTGGTTTCTATTCAATTTGTTATAATGACAGTGTTTAATCATGAAGTCTACTCGGCAGCCCGCCGCTGAATTGAGGTCACACATGTGACTATTCGAGCATGGAGCACATAATCTATAACTAAGATTTCACCCCTGAATCTCTGGAGGCTGTGTCATTAATTAACAATGCATTTATTTAAAAAATAATATGCATTACAGCCTTTTAAAATGTAGCCTTGGCTTGAAACGAGCAGAAGTTTGTGATGAAACATTCATGGCAGTTAGTATTATTGTATGAAGAACTCAGCCATGGGATTAGCTCAATCACATTTATTCAAAGATATTTAATTAAACACCTTCTTTTCTAATTTCTCAAAAGCCTATAGTATAATTTCTACTTGTGGCTCCTTTCTAGTCATCAAATTATAAAAGAAAGTCTTTAGAGTTTTAGTTCATGTGCTTATGTATGTCATAAATGCAACATAAGCATGCAAGTTAAAAATTATTTAGGATCATCCTGCCCTGCACTATATATATTTAATCTTGAGGGACAATGAAAAGACGTTGACCCATAGCCTGGTCCTATCTTTAATCACGGAAGCTCATTTCCACGCACTGTGATGAACAGCAGTTATGTCTCAGTGCAGAGGCTCATTCCACTGTATTGCAGTTAATGTGCAATCCACTCCTGATCTATCAAACAAAGTTTTTATAGTTTAACATACAAATATATTTGAGCAGGATAGGCATATGTCAGAAGACAAACATTTCTGGTTAGAGGGCAAACAACATTTCAGCTAAATTTATGTCTTGTGCCTAACCTGGTCTATATTCAGATTTAGGTTTTACAAGATAAAATCCTATAGGTATATAGTATGATATTTTTTCTTAATCAGTTTATATATCCATATACCTGGGCTCATGTATAGGTGTGTACACTCTTTAATGAAATGCTAAGAGTAGATGATGTCTAACACTTGTCTTTTTTTTTGGTTGAGGACCTATAGGGATTTTTATGCATCCACATTCCCATTGGGCAAAGAGTCACAGATAGAACTCCTGGTGGAAACCTTTTCTTCTGCCTGTTTTCCATTTTTTTAAGTGCATTATTTTGGTGTGGAAACAATCTAATTTGGAAAGTCATGGGGGTTTTACCTGAGGAGGCTGGTTTGGGGAGGCGACTTTCAAGGGGACGCATGCCCCTGGCGGACATGATGGGGTCGGAAGTGGAATGAACCATGGTGGTATCTGCAGAGGCGTGGCGGTCTGCAGAGGAAGGCACTTCTCGTTCAAGGGTCTGAGCTCTGATAGAAGAAGCTGCACAAAGTGCTGGCTGGAGAGACATGATGGTCTCCGTGTCCTCTGGGGAGTCTGGATGGCATGTGTACCGCCCCGTGGAGCGATTTCCAGAGTCTGGGAGGGGGAAGGTTCCGATCCCACTGTCCAGTGTCCTCATCAGGCAGTTTGATTCTAGACAAAGTAACAACATAGTGAGGATTAGACAAGACTCACATGAAGGGATAAAAGGATCATGAGCATTTGTATCTGATCTGCAGGAATGGGGATATCTAGAAAAAAGAAATATTATTAATGGGGTAGTAAATTTCCAGTGAGTGGCATCATAAGGTTTAATTAAACATGGAGATACTCCCTTCACTTAATATGAGGTAAGACAGCCAGCCATTCCTGGCAGTAAGAGTCGCATGTACATTTCCCTGGATGGCTCTCTTGAACTATCATAGAAAAAGAAGTTATTAGAGACCAAAAAGTATTTTTGGTAAGCTTTATTTCAATTGGGAATCATATGACTTCAACCAATTAGGTGAAATTCATTAACCGAAATACGATGGATAATGAGCCCATATAACACTCTGAAGTGATGTCCTAACAAAGGTAATAGTGCGTCTCTTACATGAATTATCATCCACTTGGCAGTTAACTAAGTCTCTGGCCTCTCAAATTTAATTGTGAGGACAAGTAATTCACAGGCTATAAGGGTCATCCCCAAATGGACCTTACTTACCCATGGTAACATCACTGTATCATGTGGGCTTCATTTGACCCAAGTGCCATTCGAGGTCAACTTGTTGAGAAGACCACAGAGCTACTTCCTGTCTTTTAGTGACTTCATGTAATGACAAAGCCCATTAGTACCTTTGGACTTCTTGTCACTCCCAGTGATCTCATTATTCCCCAAAACAAATCAAGCTGATTTCACCATAATGGGGTAACATACTTTGGTGTGTCTCATCTTTATGAAATTTTAGACACAGAAAAAATGCAATATCTGAAAAATTTATTATGTATTTAATTTCTAAAATGGTGATATGATTTATCCAAGCCAATGAGACAGATTCCAAGATCTGCCTGTCATCCCAAAAGTCTCCTGTTTATATGGCAATCTTAGAATAAAGCATCCCTAGTAAAGTTTGTATCAGTAGCTTCTAAGTCTAAGACTAAGTAAGAGGGATAATTCAGCACCCTTTAAGGCATGATGGAGAATATAACAGAATCGGGCATAATCTTTGCATCAAGAGGCTCAACAGTGGACATATTACAGTGAACAATGGCTTAGAAAATGGTAAATGTCAATAACTATTATATGAACCTCAACACAGGATTCTTAAACACTTGAGGTCTCAGGTTCCTTATAGGATTGCTATGAAGATAAAAATGTGTTTGCCATCTGATTTCTAGAATTAAGAATGACAATGAGCATGCTGTGAGGAGGCTGGAAGAATGAAATAATGAGCAGTGACACACAAAATGCTTAGTATATTTATTAGATATGAGCAGATAGCTGGTAGTGTATCCATCAGTGCCTTTCTTATATAATCTCCTTTGATGCTGAATAATTAGTATCAGAATTTGCAAATCTGTCCATTCCCTACCCTCTTTCTCAAAAGCTCTTTGCTGTAAATGAGTGTAAGAATTCTGGGAATTTCCTAAGAGTAAGGTAAAAAAACAAAAGGGTAGGGTGTGGACAGACTTGGTTGTTGTAAGTTCTAGTAGGTTTGGTGCTGGTCTTGGAAGCACTGGGAAGACAGTCCCTATCAAAGGAGAAGCTTCTGTTTTCAAAGGGATATGTAGCGTGAGGATGCAGATACCCTCTCTCAGGTAGCCACCTCATATGCCATCCAATCTCAGTTACTGGTTAGGGATTGCAGGAGCCTTGATTCATAGGACTCTGTTCAGGGGTGGGCTTTTGTGTCTCAGGATCACAAGGGCTAAGTTTTAGCCCCCTTCATTTCAAGGATTCCACCTGGCCAGCTTTACTCTCAATCATCTTTAAAGATTATTCTTTATCTTCTCTATTCATTTTCTCCTCAATTAAGGGGACCTGATTGTTACAGAAAGGCCTTTATGAGAAATGAACAGATGTTTGCATGGGGAAGCAGTGCCAGAATAGTTCAAAAAGAAAGACCCTGCTGTTCAGAATTGGAGGTTCTTTTTCATTTTAGCATAGAAATACAAAACCTTTTGGATTTAGCATGTCCATGTGGTGTACTTGGAGCAATTCTAAGAGTCTGAGCTACTTCAGTCTTAGACAGGAACAAGTAGATCTTCATAAGAGCTGACCCAGTGTCTGGGACTGGGAGGCAGACCCATGGCATGCTGAGGTGTGTTAGTCCCCACATGTCCCCACCACCTCCCCTAATAATTTAGTCCCAGCATCTTCAGGACTGCACTTCAATTAAAGAGTGCTCAGCAGGATGAGACCGGAGGAGCTCCTTTCCTTTTGTGGACACGCATCATCAAATTCTACTTATTGTGGCCAAAAGAGGCCAAAAGACTTCACTCCTTTCTTTGCATCAGTCTTCATCTTTAAACATTATAAGGCAAGAACTATTATCACCATCTACAAATGAGGAATCATAGCTCAGAAGGTTTAGGTAACTTGCCCAAGGCCACGTGCTATAAAAAAAGAGGTTGGATTCAAATCCAGTGAGATGTATCTACAAAGACCATGCTCTTAACCATCAAGCTATCTTGATACTTCCCCAAGGTACAGATAAATCCAGATGTGGGGTCCACTCATTTAATAGCCATTGAGGCAGCCTTGTGAACAGAAAGCTCACAGAATGCCCCTCTGCTCCTAAGCAAGGGTCAGTTTCTCCTCTGGAATTGGAGCAGGCGCCTGAATTCTAGCTGGTCCTCCTGCTCCTCATCCTGAGTCTGAGTCTCCTGTTGACCTTCTCTGTATCTAGGTGGTTGCTGCCCCATCGTGCAAGATGCCTGTACCCCCTGATCTACATGGTTCCTGAGAACCATGATTGCTCAGTAACTCTTCCCTCTGTTTTCTTCAGTTGCATCCATAGACTTCCATGCCAACGTTTTTCTGGCATGAATCTTTGCTTTCTAAACTAGGTGATAGGCATTGACTCCAAGGGCAGTTTTTCTGGCTCTAAGAACTCTCTTCCCTCCAAGTATTTGATGGAGAGCACTGAATCCCGTCCTCTCAAATGGAGATTCAAGAAGCAAAATGAGATCCTTGGCTGCCTTTGCAGTGAGTTTCTGGGAAAAAGCCCCAGACACCAAAGCCTGTGCATGCTGGCCTGACTTACGGCACAAGGCAGGAAATAGGACAAAGACGGGTAAGGGGTAGGAAACATGAAGGCTGTCTAAGTATGGGGCCTTTTGGAAAATACCAACATTTCCTGGTTCCTATCCCCTTAATTCATTTTTCTTTCTCTTCTTTCCTTTTGAAAATATTGTCATACTAGAATCTATGAAACAGGACTTTTGGTACTCCTGAGTTCTCAGATTCTCTGAGAAGTGTATGACAGACACTAAACTCACAAACCAACTGCTATTAAAGTCACTTTTTATTTCTAAAAATTACAGAAGCCAAATGTAGTGCATTTGGAAGAAGTCATTTGTAAGTACCTATGAAAAGAGGTATAGACAGTCAGCAACTCAGACACCATACGCCAAGTTTCACCCTCAAGCAAATTTCTCCAGAATGCATCAACCTTTGGAAATGGAGTTTATATTGAAAAATGCTGACACCTTCTTTATGTGGTTTCTTTAAGGTGCTATAAGTTCATAAAAATACTGTAACCTGAAAAAGTGTAAGATATTGTACTTCTGAAGCCAGTTTTTTTCCCTGAGAGAATTATAAGAATTCACAAAGTAATTATATGGCTGTGATAGGAACAAAGTTCAAAGTGGCAAGCTGACCTTGCATCTCGAATGAGATGACTGTCTTGACCTTGCCAAGTCTAAGTTCACATTTGTGGCTGTGAGAACAGCTGCCAATAGAGCTTTGCTAATGAGTTTAAGGGCTGGGTTTTTGGATGGACCAGCAGGTTTCACTCTTCCAAGGTCACCAATCACGTCTCTGACCCTGGCCAGCTCTCCCACCTACTTCTCATGGTCCCATTTGCCTTCTCCTCTTCTCCCACTTTCTCGAGGTTAAGTTCTCTCACTTATGGGCACCAACCAGCCCAGACATTTCATCGATGACTCACAAGGGTGCTTCCCAGTCCTTTTAAAGTCACAGTACACATAGAAAATTTGTAGCTCACAGAGGAAAACACCGGCTACCCCAAAGAAAACACTGGCTACTTGAAAGCTGAGGGCTCAACATCTCAGCACCCCTGAGACCCATTTAGGGTGTCAGCAGCAGAATGGCAGGGAATCTCTTACAGATGGATTCAGGATTTAAAAAAAATTTTTTTTAATGTTTTTTTAGTTTATTTTTGAGAGACAGAGAGAGACAGTGCGAGCAGGGGAGAGTCAGAGAGAGAGGGAGACACAGAATCCAAAGCAGGCTCCAGGCTCTGAGCTGTCAGCACAGAACCCAACACAGGGCTTGAACCCACAAACTGTGAGATCGTGACCTGAGCTGAAGCTGGACACTTAACCAACTGAGCCACCCAGGCGCCCCCGGATTCAGGATCTTTTGCTCACACCCTGAATGCATCACCTTGCAGATCTCCAGAGGCAAGGAGATGGATACCTTTTTGGTCTCTTAGCAGCCGACACAAAAATTTCTAGGCCCTCCTTCTTTGGGATAAAAGCTTAGAGTGCTTGGGTTAGGAATACTGTCTGGTATCAAAGCTTCACTACAGAGAGAGGTCACTGTACCTAAGAGTGAGACAAGCAGCCCATGAGTGGGTGAGTAGCCAGAAAGGGTGAGGTTCTTCCTGGGATGGTGGCAGAGAAGAAATTCTGGAGAAACTCTCAACTGTTAACTTAGGGTGCACGATGTAAAATCCACACTCACTTCACCAAGGAGCATTAGAACTTAACGCTCCTTGTACCAGAGGGCTCGGCAGGTGGTTTTAGTTTTCTAATCTGAAAATTAGATCATACAGCCTTCTGCGTGGGGTGCCCCGAGGACTAGAAACATAGCACCTACTACACATAGCATGGTGTGTGGAACAGAAAATAGCACACTTCTCAAAATAAATGTTATTAGACTGTAAACATCCTGGGGGCAGACTGGATCTTATTTATTTCTTATATAAGTCCATTCCTGATTCTATATTGTCCTTTTTTCAACACTATGGTAACTACATGCTGATAGAGCTGATAATAATAATAATAGGCTGATCAAGTATTCTCCATCACCAGGGCTCAGCACAGTGCCTGACACACAGTTCTCAGTGAGTGTAATGAAAGAACGTGTGGAGAAAAATAAAGTTCTAATCTTCAGAAAATTCTTCCTGAAATTAAATTGAATATGAAACTTTCCTTCTGAAATCCCAATCGGCTGCCTTTTGTTCTGATTCTAGCAACCAAAGAAAATAGCTGACTTCCTTCTTCTGTATATCTATTTTTCGCATACAGCCAGACATCATTAATTCAGATAGCCAGAGGGATACGATCATTCAGAATTATTGAATATTTTAAAGACCAGTTTCTTAATACCTCCAAGCCCTTAGAACAAGGGTTCATGACCAAGATGAAGGACAGCTCCTGGAATGATGTTTCACTGTCCTCCTCACTCTCCTGCCCTACCTCCTGTCCCCCCCCACCCCAAAGCATCACTGGTGGGGAGGTTTCAGATCTAATAGAAGCCAAAGTGGCCTCATCAGCCTGGCCTTCGTCCTCAGGAATTCCTGATGCCATGCTGAGTGCTGGCATCGCACTTAACATCAGTGCCCACAGTAGTATAAGAACTAAGCTCTTACAGAGGCAAGTTCCTGGGAAAGTTTGTAGTGAGTAGATAGGATTATGCAGTAACATCTTATATGTATTTACACAAAACAATGAGTTCCTCTCTTTTTAAAACAATTTATTCTCTCAAGTGAATTGTCTAGGCTTCCTCCAAACTTGTTTTATACTATTTCTTTACACAGTAATGTTATCTTTAAAAATAGCTGCAAAGGGAACGTTTATTTCCAGCACTGTTTCAGTGAATTAGCACTGATGTTGAGGGTTTGGAAAATGCTGCTGATTCTCCCTTCTCTTCTATGGATTAAAGGGTCTCAACCTTTTTCTCATGCCGTTTTTTTCTTGTACTTTTGAGTGATCCTATCACACAAATATGTAATCGCTTGAGTTTGTAAACCCAAACTCCTGGTATTATTAATGTATTTGTCCAAAGAGGTTATTGCATAAAATAGGCTTGACAAAACCTGACTTGCATTCTAAGTTACTCTGAATATTCAGAAGGACAAAGTGAACAAGAATTGTCGTCAGAGCTGGAAAGAGAAGGCTTGAAGACCTGTGTGGCACCTGCTAGCCGGTGGCAATGGGGTCTGGAAACTATTCTGACCATATACAGTGACAGCTCATTTGTAATAAGCTGGGCACAGTGCTCATGAGCAAGCTGGTGCTGCATAAGTTTTCACACGTGGTTGTCAGGGAAAGGTGGGGGCCCCTCACACATGCCCTGTCATGGAGTCCAAGGTAAATCAAACTTCCATCTGCCTGGTTAGTATTCTACTGCAGCACCTGTGTTCCTTTGCCCAAACAGCTACCTTGTGGATGTTTCCTAAGCATTACCTTTTGGCAACCATTTCTTTGGGGGTTAGCTGGCTGTCATCATTAATGAGCGATTGTGAAGAGAGGGCAGAGTACTTGGAGTTGGCTGCAGGCTGCCTCATGTATAGAAAAGTTGGAGTCCATTCTCTCAAGAAATCCATTTTGGGGTTGGCACCCGAAAAGCTTTTTAAAGATCCTAAATGAATGATGTTTACTGAGGTCCCTTTGCCCCCAGACTTATTACATTCTCAGGGAACATTCACAGATTAGGAAGCCACGGCTTTCAGTTAGCAAAGGTACAGCTCATCTATCCTAAAGAGTGTATTTGCTCTGTTGCAGTCATCTACCCTCTCATATAGGACCAAACAAACTACTTCAGTAACTGCTGATTTGTGTCCTCTTCAGCACTAATAAATCCTAGGAAAATGGAAATTTAAAAATCCAAACTGTTTTTTACTTGGTCATTTCAATTATACTATCTACAAGTTTCAGCCAAAAATGCAATGAGGACCCAATACAATGCACCAGCCCGAAAGGGCATCTATATGGGTGCTTAATATGCATGCCACATTATTAACTGGCATGCTTTCTTCTAATGCAAGTGGTCATGTAAATAAGTCTTTGTATGAGTTCTTTCCAGGTTCCTAAACATCTTTAAGCTATGTGTGGTATTGGCACCAGACGCTTAAACCACAGATGGGAGAACAGATCTCTTTATTTGCACATCCTTCTCTTCATCTGTAAGGCTGAAACAAGCTAAAAAAATATGCCTGTGCCAAAGCCACATCAATTACATTCAGGTTATTCATTCTGCGTTGGCTCCGTGGTTTTTTCAGAGTAGTCAGAAACGACTATATTGGCTATTTATTTACAACCACGAGGTAACTTTGGCTGTGGCATTAAGATGACCTTCTGGAAGAGTAAATTCAATTTGATGGCTTTGGAATGTGTGAGAATACTCAGCCTCTAATTCCAAATGCATTTAAGCTTTCTGAGACTTGAAAAGTATGGAGAAGAATGGAAATTTGTTTTCCAATCCTCTACGCTCTCTTTGATATAAAGGAAGACCTGGATGTTGGAGGTTGGGGGTCTAGAATTCTATTACACAGGGAATGAATAGGAGAAAAAAAATACAGGAAATTAATATGACAAAAAATTAGAGGGACAAACCAGACCATGAAATTTCTTTGTAAAGTTGAAGATAAGTTATTTAAACCACCACAGAAAACTTGCCACCTTCAGCTGGGGTTGGTATCTGGTGAACAAATATTCTGTATCTGATAGTAGCATAACGTAAAATATTGTGGCGAGATGTCATCTAAGAATATAAACTGGAGAAGGTTAGAAATGGGTTCCAAATGCCCATGTAGACCATGAAGTCACAGAAATACTTCGTGAATTTAGTCCCATATCCAGCTGGTAAAACCCGTGAAGGAAAAATTCCTTATGTTTGCTATGTGTTCCTTCCTGTCACTGATATTAAACCTGACCTCTTTTAAGATTCTGAAGGTTGTCTTGGTCTAGTATTTTGGGATTTGTTATGCAACTTTCCAAACTGTTCTTGATTTTTAAAATGTTGATAATTATCTCTATTCTCTTATACCCCCCACACTGAAACATCTTGAGATCCTCACATAACTCCTTCACGTCGTGCGATGCTACTATGCTTGTTATGTAAAACTATGCCCAGACTCATATGCAACATTTACTGTGATACAGAAGGGTAGCCTAACTGACCAGTATAGTCTAACCACCAGCATATGTTTGAATTGGTCAGCTGATCTAGGAACAGACTTTGATCACAGACTCCTACATCCTATTTTGGGAGTCGCGACTTCAGGTCAAGGTCTTTGATGATGAGCATACACACAGAGATCCCTCCTAACTCCCCACAAAGCATTAACTACCCCTTGACCACTTTCCTATCCATATGTCAAGTCTTGCCCTCCTTACTTTGACAATATTCTAAGTTAAAACACAACACAACACAAACACAGTACTCTCATTAGCAGAACCTTCTAGAGTATCATAAAAACGTGGAACCACAATGGTTCCAGGTCTGATCTGTGACCATAATTTTTCTAATTGGAGAAATGCCAACTTATCTTGTCCTCTTGTTTCCTGTTATCCTTGTTCATTCTCTATCCATGACAGAATTACTCTAACCTCACCTTTATTCCTCCCAACCTAATTATAACTTAGCTGTCTGTATCTTCTTTAAATGTACTTTTGGACCACTGCTCATGAAAGGCATGTTAAACATCTAAACAAATGATGTTTACTGATTCTCCTTTGTTTATGGACTCATTATATTCTCAGATTACATTCCCAAATTAGTAAGTCATGATTTCCCTGTAGAGCAAGTATGGCATATCCAACCCAGAAGGTTAGCCTTGAATCTGCTCAATCATCTACCTTCTCTCCTGCATTCACTTCAGGTCACTCCATCTCTATCTGTCCTGCCAAAGGAAGTAAAAAGTTAAACAATTATCTGGTGAATCTGATAGACACAGATGTCTTTTATGGGTAATTCTGTTTTCTAAATCTCTTTTACTCCATATCAGGTTTTCTGAAGTATATGGACTACTGCCTCTATTCTCCATTTCACCTGCCTAGATAACATCTGCTTTGATAAAGCAACTGAGGGATGAGAAGAAAGAAAATAAACTGGGGGTAAGGTGTTACAGCAGGAGATTCAAAACAGCTTGATTTGGCCAGAAGCATATAAAAACAAAGAAGCATGGGGAGATGCAGACATACCAACGTAGCAACAGATAAAAATTTATTAAAGATGTTTACAAGAGCTAAAGCATCCTATGTATTATTACCCTTTTTTATATTCATTATTTACATGCCCTAAAATTATAAATTATTTTAGTTTCCTCATATTACTGTAATTATAGACATTTAATGAAAGCTTCCAGAAGGATAAAAATGTATAGTTCACAGATGTTTTTCTACATTTGTCTCTATATTTAATCAGTCTCAATGACTTTTTTTTTTATTATGGAGGCAGAGAGAAACAGAGCATGAGTGGGGGAGGGTCAGAGAGAGAGGGAGACACAGAATCCAAAGCAGGCTCCAGGCTCTAAACTGTCAGCACAGAGCCCAATGCAGGGCTCGAACCCACGAGCTGTGAGATTGTGACCTGAGCCGAAGTTGGCCGCTTAACCGACTGAGCCACTCATGTGCCCCTCAATGATTTTTTAAATTATATGCAGAAAGGAAGAAAGCCCGAGTCTTCATATCCTTACACTTATAAAAAAATATTCACTTTAATATACCTTACTTGTTTGGTTCAGGATTTTAATTATTATATGGTAATCTGTTTTAAGTGAATATTTAAGGATCATTTATTTTTCTTTTATGTGACTGCAGTTGGAATGCAGATGAAGAGAAGGCTGAAGTTGATGTGAGCCTATCTTTCCATTTCAGATTCCACTCTCCACTCACCAATATTCCATGGTTTGTATCTACAGGAAGATAATAAAGATGTAATGAAATTCAACAGACCAGTGGATATGGATATTGGTAAAAATACAGAGAAGTTTTTGCTTCTGTCCATTAAGGATTAACTTGCAACAGAAACACACACGTATGCTGTTAAGCACTTTTTCAGATACTGGACAGTAGGCAGCATACAACCTGACCTCAGAATCACGGGAAACAAATGAGGTGAGCCCTACAATCTCCCAGCCTCCTTCCTGATGACAGTTTCCAGACTGAAATACAGAGGGAAGGAACACAGAGCCCACAGGTCCCGCTGAATTGAAGAGATAAATGTAGGTGCGTGTGTTTGTGGGGTGGGGTGGGTATCAAGGTTCCTAGAATGTGCAGGCCTGTATACTGTAAAGAAGAGATAATAGCAGAGGTATGCCTAAAGTCTTCGGCCCTGTACTAATCTGAACAGGCATGAGGTAAAATTCACAATGTCTGAAAAACAATTACTATGAAGCACTAAGTTAAATTATTTTGAGCTCATATAAGGCTGAAAATCGTTTACATTTCCACCATTCAGGGACGCTAGGCTTTCCAATATCTACTTAGCAATGAAGCTAAATTATGCCTTGAATAAAGGTTCCCCTGGACTTGTCAGAACAAAACTTAAGAGTAAGTCTTGAAAAAATAAAACTAATCTGTAAATACCTTAAAAGCATCCCGGAACCAAGTCCAAATTTTTTTATTGGAATACTGAAGTCTAGCACCCAACAATGTAAAATTTATAATTTCTGACATCCAGTCAAAAAGCACTAGACACATAAAACACAGGAAAATATGATCTGTATTCAGGAGAAAAATCAATCAATAGGAACAAAAGCAGTAATGAGAGATAATAAAATTATGGTAAAGAACCTTAAAATATTGTAGATATTATAAATATGTACAAAGATATAAAGTAAAACTTGAACATAATTAAGAGATGTTAGAAAAATAAAAATAATGAATGTTATTGACAGGAAAAAGAACTACTTAAATGGAAAAAATACACTATATAAGATTTATAACAGATTCACAGAGATATCAGAAGAACAAAAACAGTGAATTCAAAGACATAACAATATAAATGATCCAAAATAAAGTATATAGAGAAAAAAGACTTAAAGAAATAAACAGAGCATCAGTGACCCTGGAGTCAATATGAAGTAGTTTAAATATGTGTAATTGGAGCTTGGAAAGGAAAAAAAAAGAGAAAAGAGAAGAAAACTTATGTGAGGGAAAAATAAAAAACATGTGATATTTGATAAAAGTATAACCCCAAGTCTAATGGACCCAATGAACCCCAACCAGGACCAACATGGAGAAAACTCCAGTAAGACACATCATAATTAAGTTGCTGAACATCAATGATGATGGCAAATCTTAAAAGCGAATGAAAATAAAGATACTGAACAGAAGGAGAACAATAAAACTGACAGCAGACTTCATGTCAGACACTATATAACCCAGAAGATAGTAGAATAACATCTTTGATGTGATGGGAGAGAGGAAAAAAAACCTATTAACCTTATAAAATTAATTTCAATTAATTAAGTTTTCAATTATTTTAAAGATCAAGGAAAAAGAAATACTTCAAAAACAAACAAGAGCTAAGTCAATTCACTGCCAGAGGAATTTTAGTGTGAGAAATATTAAGTGTATTTTCACAGGCAGATGGAAAGTGGGTGTCAGGTAGAAGTCTGGATGTAGCATAAAGAGGACCAAAAATGGTAAATATATGTCATAATATAAAATGTATTTCTATTTTTAAATTTTTAAAGATAAGTAACTAAAGCAAATATAACAGCATATTGCAAGGTTTCTAATATATACAGACATAAAATATAACACAGCACAAAGGAGGGAGAGATTGTAATAAAGCAATCTGTGACATTATTTAAGATAACGCTAAAGTAAAGATGTAACTAGACTACTTTTAAACATTACATCAAGCACTAAGGGACAAGTATCTTGCAAGTAGAGATAAAGGGAAATTACTTAAAAAATGATTTAAAAGAAAGCAGAAAAAAAGGCAAAAATATGAAGAACAGAGGGGATAAGTAGAAAGTAACAAATTAAGATGGCAAACTAAAACTCAAACATTTAGATAATTACATTTAGTGTAAATGGCTTAACATGCTGATCAGTAGGCTGAATCTGTCAGGTTTGATTGAAAAAAAAGCAAGATCCCATTATATGTTATCTATGAGAAATCCACTTTAAATATGTTCATGGATCAGGAGATTCAATGTTAGGGGCGCCTGGGTGTCTCAGACAGTGAAGTCTTCGACTTCGGCTCAGGTCATGATCTCACACCTCCTGAGTTCGAGCTCCACACTGGGCTCGGTGCTGACAGCTCAGAGCCTGGAGCCTGCTTCAGAGTCCTTGTTTCCCTCTCTCTCTGCCCCTCCTCTGCTCATGCTCTTTCTCTCCTTCAGTATAAATAAACATTAAAAAAAATTAAAAGAAACAGATGATTCAATATTATTTAGATGTCAAATTTCTCCAAGTTAATCTATAGACTCAAGGCAATTCTAATGAAAACACGACCAGTCTTTCTTATAAGCAGTGACAAACTGATTTTACAACTATTTGGCAAAATTATTTGGAAAAGTTATTATTTTTTTAAATGAAACAAAGTTGGAGAACTGATGCTATCTGAATTCTACTTGGCTATATGTGGTACTGGATGAGGATTTGCACGTGGATCTGTGGAACAGAACAGAATTCCAGAAACAGACCCATACAAATATTGTCAGCTGTTAAAGACAACCAAATAACTTAATGGAGGAAAGATAATGTTTTGACAAAAGGTACTAGAAACACCAAATATTCATATGGAGAATAATGGACTTCACCTCTTTTTTCACACTATATATGAAAAGTATAGACGAAAACATAAGAACTAAAACACATAAAAGTTCTGGAAGAAAACAGAGGTTATCTTTGTGAGCTTTGATTAGGCAACAGTTTCTTAAATAGGGCTCAAAAGCAAAAACCATAAAAGAAGAGTGATAATTTAGACAATCAAAATCAAAATAAAAACTTTCCTCTTCAAATACTCTATAAAAAATTAAAAGGCAACAACAAGGTATAAGAAAATAGCAAAAGAGTATATCTAATAAGGGGTTTGGATCCAGCATAAAAAGAACTCTTAAATGAAATAATAAGAGAAAAAACAATTCAGTACAAAATTGAGCAATGTTTTGAATGCCTACATCACCAACAAAGATATTCGCATGTTGGGGCGCCTGGGTGGCTCAGTTGGTTAAGCATCCAACTTTGGCTCAGGTCATGATCTCACAGTTTGTGGGTTCGAGTCCTACGTCAGGCTCTCTGCTGACAGCTAGCTCAGAGCCTGGAGCCTGTTTCAGATTCTGTGTCTCCCTCTCTCTCTGACTCTCCTCTGCTCACCCTGTCTCTCTCTCTCTCAAAAATAAATGAAAAACATTAAAAAAAATTCAAAGATATATGCATGGCAAGTAAACATAGAAGAGGATGTTCAACATCATTAGTCATGAGGTGGATGCAAATTAAAATCGCAGCAAGATACCACGATCTTCCCATAAAAATGGCTAAAATTAAAAAGACCAAAAATGATAAATGTTGATGAGAATGTGAAGCAAAAGGTACTTTCATACATTGCGCTTAGGCTCACAGAACAGTAAAACTACTATGGAAAACAGTTTGGTAGTTTCTTGTAAAGTTAAACATACACTCATCATGTGACCCAGCACCAACACACTTGCTTAAGAGAAAATCATATATATGTCCACCCAAAGCCTCAGACACCCGTTTAGAGCAGCTTTGTGCATAATAGCCCAAGCTCAAAATAACCAAAGTGTCCATTGGCTAGTGAATAGATAAACAGATTGTAGTATATCTGTACAATGAAATGCCAATTGGTAATGAAAAAGCAAAAGCACAACTGTGAATACATACACTATGGATGTTTTTCAAAAGCATTTGCATTAATGAAAAGATTCTATTCACATTAAGTTCTAGAAAAGGCAAAATTATCAGGATAGAAACAAATCAGTGGTGATTTGGGACTAGTGGTACGGAGAGTAGATTTCATGTAAAAGAACATAAGGGAATATTTCGAGGTCATGAAGATGTTCTGTATCTTGATTGTGGTAGTGGTTACACAGTTTATACATTAATCAAAACTCATGGGACAGTATACTTCCATAGGGGTGCATTTTGTTGTATATCAATTCTGCCTCAATATTCCTGATTCTACATATTATATTTCCAGCCTTCCAATAAAGAGGTCATGAAATCCAAAAGTACAATCCTGGTTGAACATGGCTGAATAGAGGAACTGGGCTTTCTGAAATATAAGCTTAATTTTCCTTAAAGGCATCTGAACATCATGCTGGGAAGGAAAGGTCTCCAGGAGTCATTAGGGAGTAAAATGAGGCTATTCCTTAATCCCAGATCAGGCAGCACACACAGGACTTTGTTTATTCCTTTATCCTTTCTACGATCCTGGCAAGTAGCTACTATTATCCCCACTTGACAGAGGAGGAAAGCAAAGCTCTGAGAAGACAGGGTCACTTGACACAGTGCAAGTCTGACTCCAAAGCCCAGGCTCTCTCTATTCATTAACCTGCCTCCCATGAGGGTTGGGGACCCCCAGTATCAGAGATCCTGCCAAGCACTCTAGAGCCCAGTATTTCTCTAGCTTGGGCGTAGTGAACAGACTCCTGGATTCTCTGGCTATTGGCCTGACTCTCCTCTGCAAAAGTCTTTAAGGACCAGAGCCACTAAATCATGACTGGACATACCCTGTGGAAATGCATTTGACCTTCACCATACCTCATATTTCTGCAGAATAACAACATTTGCCGATTGCTAACTACAGAATGCTGGACTTGTGTCAGATCATGATAAAATATGCAGTGGGCACATTTTACATACAAGAAAACAGATTTAAGGAGGTTAATAATGTAGCTGCATGTAGGAGATCCAGGATTTGGAGCAAGGCCTGTTCAAACCCCAAACTCGTAGGGCTGACTGCTACATGATTTTAGTGTTGTCTTCTATATTCAGTTTACCAAGCACTGAATCAGTATGGATGCTTTTGGTGGAAAGTAACACAGTGAATAGTAAAGATGCATTAGCTCATAGTCCAGAATTAGAGCAAGCTTCGGGGATGACTTAATCTAGGGTCTCTGTTCCATTTCTTGGCTTGTCTTGGCTCTGCCTATCCTGTGTGTCAGCTTTGGCTTCATGTCTGTCGGAGATGGCTCCAGGAGCCCCATACCTGTCAGCAGTGGGCTCCCAGGTCTGGAAGGAGCTGGCTCCTCACGTGATTTCTCTCTATACCTCCAACCATTCTGTCCCCTGACTACTAGCCAAATGAGGTCACAAGCTCATTCCTGGGCCAATCCATGTGAGTGGAGAAGACCATTCACTCACTGGCCCAGGCCTAGCTTCCTGAGCCAATTGCTTGCAGGGAAAATTACCAATAAATGCCCTAATAACATCATACCCCTGATGCGGAAGTGAATACTGGGAAACCAACCATAATGTCTGCTACAATCTTTCTCAGTTGTTATGTCAATAGAAATTTACAGCAACCCTATGCCTCCATGACAATCTCCTCTTTACAGATGAGAAAACAAACTGAACGTGTATGTCTCAAGAAACAAAGACATGTTCAGGAGCTGGGATTCAAAGTCATGCCTTTTCATTCCAAGTCAACAGCTCTTTCAGCTACTTGGACAACCGCTAAGACTCCCCCATTTTCCCTCTTTAGACCGCATTCCAACAAGTTGCTGAAAAGACATTCATTTTCCAGCTTTGATCTTCTGGTATGTGTCATCATTTTCTTCTAACTCAATAACCACTCCATTATGGACTCCAGTGAACCATTTATAAACAAGTCAAGAGGATTTTTTCCCCCAGAATTTCCTTTCTAATGAGGTTTCACAGTTATCATTTAAAGCACATACATAGTCTGATGTACCTTAAAACCTATTTAGTGTTTTGTAGACTTTCTGCTCTTTTCCCTTTTAAATTTCACTTTCTAAATATCCTCAAGTTCAAAAAGACTGTCCTTTTAAAATTCTTTTTCCACATCTACCACTATCTTCCACATCTACACACTATAAAACCATACCCCTGGCCTCTGGCTCTCGTCAGCTCTATTCAGTCTCTGTAATAGACCTAAAGAGAAGCTTCTGGCCTTTGGGATTTTAAAGCAAGAATGTCACAAAGGTAGCATCTTTTTCCTTAAAAAGATGATTAAGAGAAATAATATGGGAAATAAGACCCCCTCAAATATCTGCTTAGATACACAGGGCATTGTTTCAACTAGAGTTCCAATAGGAATGGGGAAAGAGAACAGGCCGGTGGATGATTGTGGCTTCAGTGCCCTGCAGAGCCTCGGATGCTGGTAAAAGTAATCCCTTGCACCTTGGGTCTATCTTACATTTAAGATGTGCTGCCACGAACTTGACATCCTTTGATTTTCTTGGCAATCATGTGCTGAGCTGGGGATGGCAGAAGCCAGTGTAACTAATTTACAGACAGAAACCAAGGCAACAGTCTGCTTAATAATAAGGGACAAAACGGTAACTCAAACTTCGGTATTCTTCCTTTAGATTCAGTTCTATTTACACTACTTTCTTTTGATTCCCTAAATTTAGGAAAGATATGTGAAAAGTATGAAGGCTCAGAAATTAGTTTAGCACCTCCGACTCCAGATTTTAAGTTTGAATGTTACATATTTTTGGCCTTTCTTTGGTGTTAAGGAAAAGTAAACAAGACTTGACAGAAAATCTGATGAGAAGCTGCAATCATTTTGACCCAAGGCCAATATATAAAAATTCAAGATGTTATCAAGAATATATGTTGGTACCGACTAGAGCAACTGTCATAACATGGCCTTCCAACAGATGTATATTATCACTGCATGTTAAATAATACTGAATGTGCTACTGATTCTGTAGACAATGTGTCTTTCTGGAAGAACAGAGGAAAAAGATGAAAGCGGAATCAAAGAAGACTCTTATTTTTCTCAGTGTGAAGAATTGGAAGTAATGGGGGAGCTCTTTAGAATAAGGAGCCTAGCTAGAGCATGAGGAAAAGATTATAGTAGGGAAGTGACCATGGAGAGGAGGAGAAGAGGAGGCTGAATGGAATTATGACATTGGAGGCCATATTGAAACATCTGGAGCTAAGTTTGGAGATTCTGTGTGTAAACAGTGTGGTTGGGGAAGCAGAAAGAAAAGCTACAACAGGCAGCATTGTTGAGGGTGGGGTTAAGGAGGTAACCAGAGGCAGTTGAAAGAACTTCAGGATGTAAAGGCTGGAAATGTCTCTGGAAAGCTCAAGCAAGTCATAGGACACTCAGTGATCCCTAGGTCCTCTCTCTCCCCAGCTGATTGGGGAAGGGTCAGGGATGGAGCAGAATAAGAATAAGGCAAAGGTTGAGTGGGTCTTTTTGTGGGATCCTAAGGACTGTGGCAGAGGGAACATGCTAGAATGTCAAAGGTTTTTGACAGCTCAATCTGCTTACGTGTGCAGGGCAAGGAGACGCTTTACTCTAAATGACACAGCTCAACCCATTTGTTTCTGAAGAATTTCTCTTGGCTGCTATTCCATATGCCTATGGGACATCACCCTGTGAGCAGAGTTTATTATCTTTATAAATACGAACCCACTCATGAGAGATGGCTTATTGTGAAGCAAGGCACGGGCCCTATAGCCTGTGTCTGATCCTACCGCAAGACTGCCATCAGCCCAGGATGCTTCACTCAACACGGCAGGATTCACGTGCTTGATGCAAAGCTGACTGGATTTAAAGATCCTCATGCAATTATGGAAGCAGGGGCGAGTATGTGGATGTGACCCTAAGGTGTCACTTTTCTCATATCGCGGTTGGCGAACAGTAGGAATTTCTCACTCCATGCACAGCAGACTGCTCTCTGTCTGGCAGTTTAATCACAACATTCTATACAAGTTATATCTATAAATGAAGACCTAGCACAAATTCAGCACAGCACCTCACCCGCTGTGGTATCCTGGACATGCTACTTTGAGGGGCAGAAAGCCATTTACCCCACTCCCTGGCAGCCTAGGCTTCTTGCAGAGCCGAGCCGCATGTGAACTGCACAGTGTGCTAATTGTCATCCATGCCTCTGGCCAATCGGCACAAATGCTTACATGGATGGAAACTCCCACCCATCTCAGCAGGAGCATCTCATGAACCTCTGAAATCATCATTTCTGCTCTTACAGGATCTTTGCCTAAAACATAAATTCTCTCTCATAGGGATCTCCTATGATGTCACAAATAAGTATGCCATGCCCATGTGCATGCAGATGTCTAGGGGCCCTAGGCCCTTTCCTCCTGCAAGGGCCTCTTGAATCTTTATTCCCCTTGGGGTGAGGAGAGCCCTTCTGCAGAGGGCACACATCTGTAGGAGAAAGTTCACATCTTACAGACATCTGAATGAGGTTTGATTCCAGATACAGTTGAAGTAAAAAAAAAAAAAGTCTAGCTTTCTTTGCTCCTGTGGAAGTGGAATGCTCAACTGAAGGGCTCCCAGGAACTGGGGGTGCACTAGGGCCTCCCGCTCCTCTGTTTTACATAAATGGTGAGGATACAGGCTGATATGTGACTCCTGGCATCTGCAGTCTCCCCAGCCCCTGCCCAGTTTATAGGAGAAATTCATCTGCTCATTTTCCCTTGGCCTGGATGAAGCAAACTGACAGCTTTAGTCATCTGCATAGATGACAGCAGTTCAACTTCCTCTAACTAGCTGTTATTCTAATCATCCTGTTAAAATCTAGTTATGTGTAGTTGCACAGAGAAACTCCCAACCAGTAGGGTGTGTGTGTGTGTGTGTGTGTGTGTGTGTGTGTGTGTGTGTGTGTGAGATAAGAAATTGGCTCATGCAATTATGGAGGCTGGCAAGCCCCGAGGTCTGCGGGGAGAGTAGGCAAGCTGGAGCCCCAGGAGAGCCAATGGTTTAGTTCTGGTCTATGTCCCAAGGCCTGCGGACCGCAACTGTCGATGTACTTCCCGGTGCAAAGACCAGTGGGCTTGAGACCTAGGAAGAGCTCTTTATTTCAGTCATTTCTGAAGGCAGGAAGAAACTGACACTCCAGCTCAGAGGTAGTCAGACATGAAGGCGAATTCTCTCTTACTTTGGGTAGGGCTAGTCTTTTTTTTCTTCTCCTGTTCGAGCCTTCACCTGACGGAGGAAGCCCTCTACCCTTAGAAGGTCAATCTGCTTTACTCAGTCTGCCAATGTAACCATTAGTCTTATCCAAAAACATCCTCACAGACACATCCAGAATATGTTTGATCAAATATCTGGGCACCCTGGGGCCCAGTGAAGTTGGCATATAAAATTAACATCACAGTAATTAAAGAGCTGTTGTTTGTGGCATACAGAAATGATTAAAAAGCCAAAATGTGTGTGTGGGGGGGAGGGCTTTTTCTAATTAAAACATAATTTTTCTAACCTCTTCAAATAAATACAGCAAGATGGCTGATTTAAGATGAGCTTAATGGAAACCATCCCACTAGGACCCTCCTCCTTCCGCTCCCAAGCTTTGAGAGACATTGCTATTACTTGGGAATGAAATCATTAGTTTAAGACTACTTTCCCAACATTTTCTAATGGAGACTTCTCAAACCTTATGGAACCTGACAGAATAATTCTAAGTCTTCTTCCCAGATGAGGCAAATGAGGCACAAGGGGGAAGAAATAGCTTCTCTAGCATCGTAATAATTGGAAAACAAATGTGCCTGCATTTTAAGAACTCAGGATTGCATCCCCTTCCCCACAATCTTTTAAAAAAGAGTATGGTGGAACTTCCACATGAAGAAAATGATGGACATCTTGGTTATTAAAGAGCTGATTAAAAAGCTGGTGGTAAGCCAAGGTTTTAGGGGCTATTAGTTTTAAAGAGGGGGGACTTCAGTAGGTGCCCCCTCTACAAGGTAGCTGCTTCTTTGAGACCCCTGGTGTGGCTTGGGGTACAGGAGCTTGGCTGCTATTTGCAGAGGATGTTGGCAGCTGCTGACCCATCCATCTTCTAGAGACTTACTACTTGAGTGTGCCCCCGCTGAACTTCCAATGGCCACTAACGACATCTCTTTGCCTGAAGGTAACAGCCCCAGAATCAGCCCTTGGATAATCAGTGATGGGAGGCGGTGACAAAACTCAGCGACTTGGGTGCTCTACTCTAATGTGTTCTTTCTGTCACCCACACTGATAGCCAGGACTGGTGGCAGGTGTGTGTGTGGCCCGTGCGTGTCCTGCTGTCACTATCTTGAAATGCTTAGTGGCTTTTAGACAAGGGGCCCTGCATTTTATTTTTGCACAGGTCTTTGGGAAAAATGTGGCCAGTCCTGGCAGTAGCTAGCATGATAACCCACCCTTCATTGGTTGATTTCCCTCCCCTGTCTGTCTTCTACCAACTGTTCCTGTACTTCCTAATAATTGATCCATCCCTAATTCCTTTTCAGAGTCTACCTCTAGGAGACCCCGAACTAAACTGTTGTGAATGCCATTGGAATCTTGACAAAAACACTATAAAGAATTAACAAAAGCCATCCTACTAGGTTTTAAAAATAAAACAATAATGCACATGGGTTTAAAGTTAGTAAAATAGTGTGGTGATTATATAAGCTGTCAATACCATGCCATATTGTGATATCTAGGGAGGTTTAATAAGGAAGTAATACCCAACTAAGCCTCTCAACCTTGCTGCATCTCAGATCAAGTGCCCAGGTGAATCCAGAGCGCACATATCTCCCTGAAGAAGTAGGCCGATAAATAGCAGCAGAGCTGACATTTAAACAACACTCGGCACGCCATCTGTTTTAAAGAAATTATTTGTCTTTGCCAGCATGTCAAGAGGAATAAGTTCACATAATTTAGGAACTCCTAAGGCATAGAAGTTCTTGATTACTTACAACGACAAGGTTATTTATAGCCATCAAGTTTCTTTTAGTAATGTCTGACACAATATCTTAAAAAAGGGTCAGGGAAGTTGACCTGTGAGGAACATATTCGAATGATTCCATCTTCAACTAAAGTTTAAGAAAGAGATAGAAACAATGATTCTGATTCCAAATTAGATCGATTGGGCTCGCCAAATCCCAGAGACCAGGTTGTCTCTATTTTTGTATTCTTAGGGTCCAGCATAAGACCTCGAAAGGAGTCAGTGCCTAATCAATAATTAGGAACTGACTGAACTGGGTTTATGGCTGGGCCTCTGCGGTCTGAGGACCAGAACACGAAATTGCCTCACCCCTCCCGGTGAAGAAGCTCTAGGTTTTCCCATTGGCCCTATCTTACACACTGAAATTTATTGAATGGGTGTAAAACCAGTGCATGAGTGCCAAATGAGAGGAAGAGACTTGGGTGAGACGCTGCATGTGACGGGTGGTTGTGGTTTAGGTCCGTTGGCAGCGTGTGGGGGATGCGACACTTGAGACCCGGCTAGAAAAACAGAGAGCTACGGTAGGCCTTTCTCTCCACGTGTGAGATGTACATCCAGGAACTTTTATGACCAAATCCAACCATCCTGAAGTTACGTTGGTTTTCAGTGCGAGTCCTGTCAGCACCTTGAGGTGAACTACAGACAGAAAACCTTGTTGTGCCTCAGTTTCCTCATCATTCAGAAAGATGATATCCAGATCAGTTGTTTTGTAACAACAGACAGATATCCTGACTCCTTTTCTCACCTTCCTCCTGATACACAAATGTTAGTGCAGTTTGATGGTTAGGTGCAGATGTCCCCAGCAAGGCTAGGCTTTTTAGGCTGCTTACTGGATAAATAATCAGGACAAAGGGGTTAAGAGGTCATATAGACCCATTTTAGAAATTTTTTTTAAATTCTAAGAGTTTGTTCTGACCAATTTTGGAACATGATATACCTTTCTGATCAAGTTGTATAAAAACATTTTTATCAGTGGAAATTCTTTTGTCCCTCTTACATACAACCAGTCCAGATAAAAAATCTGGGTGAGAATTTACAGATGAAGAAAGGTAAAATCTTGATTACTAACTGGAACATATCCATGTACCAATTGGGGAAAACAAATCCCCAGTACCTGGGAAGTAATGGAGGTAAGATAGGAAGGGAACTATCTTTTTAATTTTTTTCCCTCAGAACTATTCCTGGATGCTTTCCCTTTTTCCTGAAAGAAAACTCCTCATGCTACTTTTCCAAGCTGCTGTGAGGGCCTTGAAGTCAAACTGACCACGGAGACTATGATTGCACCTGACAGCATCAATCACATGACAGCAAAGGTGGCTTAGCTCCTGTACTTTCCACAGAGGACATTTATGGATGTCGTTGACTCATGACACTGATAATGACATTGATGCCATGGACAAGTAGAGCTGGTTGAAACTGAATGCAGTATCTCTGAACCCAAGAACTAACCTGAATTCTTTCTGGCTAGGTTGGGAATCACAGGGTTTGGAGCTCCATAATGGGCAGCCATGTTGGGGACCCATTAGCCTCTACATCTGACTAATGTTTGTCCGGTTTTGAGTGCCTTAATGACTGTAAAGTCTTTGTGTCCCAAAGGACCATGTATGTCCATGGAAATGTGCTTCTTGTGTCTGTGAGGATGACCCTAGCGGTGACTACCATGACACCATCTCAGCCCTGGATGGAGACATTCAAGTCAGCTTCAGATTAATTGAAAATCTTTAAGGGGAATAACTGAGGCTAACAGTTTGGTCTCACACTGCTGTATGGAGTCCTGCTGATAATAATTTTGTTGTAAAGATGTTTTGGACAAGGGCCAAGGTGACAGACTGTGAAGAAAAGAAATATTGTAGCAGATCTGAAAAGGTTTACCTTTAGAAAGACCTGATTGCAAGGCTGACCCTTCACTAGCACTGGGGAACTCGAATTTCAAGAGGGTTCCCAGCACCCTAACGGAAACAAGTGGCTCACTGTGCCTAAACCCTTCATATGAACAAAGTGTTTTTTGCTAAACACATGCTTTCCTTTGGGGAATATGGGATTTTTATATATGCTAGTCAAGATAGCACCTGTATATCCAGTCCCCCAATAAAACCCTGGGCTCTGAGCCTCTAAGAGCTTCTCAGGTGGATAGCATTTCACATGTGCTGTCGTAACTTGGTGCCGGGGGGAATTTAGCATGTCCCCTGGAAGAGGACCTTTGGAAGCCTGGGCCTCATTACCTCCTGATGCTGCTCCCTGTGACATTTCCCTTTGCTGGTTTGCTTTGTATCCTTCACTGTAATAAATCATAGCTATGATTAGAACTAAAAAAAAAAAAAAAGGAAAGAAAAGGATATCCATAGCTACCTATACTTTACTCAGTATCTATCCTAACAATAACTACACCAACAGTGAAGACCAACGGTTGAGTTCTTGCTCGCCCCTGGCATAGCTGTCAAACACTCATCTGCGAAAAACTCATTTCATGCTCCTAACAACACTTCACCGTAGGTCCTACTGTTATCTCTATTTGGCAGATTGAAGGAATGGAGGCTTAGAGAAATTCAGGAGCTTGCTCAAGATCATGGCATTGGCTAGATGGCAGAGCGGGACCTGGGCATAGGCCCATGTGACTGCAACCCCCTGGCTGGGATTTGAGGGGGATCCATGGGGAAACATTCTAAACAAAATGCAAAACTTTAGGCAAATGCATGGTGGCGATGCTGCTGTGAAAGATGATGACTGAGTCTGGCCCAGAAATTGTTGAATATGCTTTTCAAATTTCTAGTTTACTCAGATCATGTGATTGAAATGTTGTCTTACCACAGGTGCGTTGAGAAGTGGGGACCTGACATGGACAGGCATCTTGAAAATCAGGTACACCCCCACTCCCTCAAAGAGTGTTAGAAATATGGCCAGGGAAAAAATTAGAGACTACATAAAATAAATCCTTCATCTTATGATTGAGGAAACAGAGAGATGCAGCATTTTGCACTAAGTCATAAAATCCCAGAATGGGTTTTGGAGCCTGATTCCATCCCTTTCCTCAGTACACTTCCTCCTCCTTGCCACGTTTCTCTTTAAAATTGGACTCCACTATAACCCAGTACATGAAAAGTGCTTTTATTTATTTATTTTTTAAATTATGACTTCTATAGGAAAGTGATCTGTCTTGAAGCAGAACTATACACAAAATACTTCTGACATCAGGGAAACATTCTGATGACTGGGTCAGTGGTGAGGGGAATTAACACCTTTGGAAATGTAATCCAGTCATCCAGGAGCAGGGCAGCCAGTGTCCACTCCAAATGTGTTCTGATACATTTGGAAGGATTCCTCCCAAATGGACTCCGAAGGCGGAACACACGGCTGAGTTTCAAATGGGCAGAAAGTCATCTTAAAGCACATTTCCCCTACGTTTGGGAGTTGACACAATCGAGTTACAGGCAGAGACTGTTTATCAAGGTGGCATGAAAGTCTCTCTTCAAATTCCTCTTGCTTTTATAATCAAACAATAACATCTCCAGAGCATAGGTTTTAGCTACATAAGAAACATATTGGAAATTGATTCAATGCTGCTGGCTTGGTTGTGACAATGTTTCATAACCCAGGAACCTCTCAGTTTGTTCTTCCCCATTCCTGAAAAGCTTTTAGCTATACCAGGGTGGCAAAGCAGAGATAAAGCAAACATCATCCTTTTATCTGATGGTGTGCAAAGTGAGTGGAGAGGCACTGTACCACTGATAAGATGATTGCTAAATGAGTCTTCTCAAATTCTATCAGTGGGCTTACGGAAGAAATTAAGACTGACATTGATAAGTTACTTTCTCAGGCACTACCTTTTTCACAAATGAGGGCTTGTCTTTCCCAGCAGTTAAGCCCTATTTGCACGTGTATGACCCATTAAGAAGTGCCCTCATCAGTTCCATGTTGTAACAGCCAGTGAGATGCTTTCCTTTCTCTATATCCTCTTCCCTTCTCTAGGGCGCTTCTTGAACATGGATTCATGAGAGTCAAGAGCACTCTGTTCCCAAGATCATGTTTCTTCTTTTCTTCCTTAGTAGCATATTTCATTACACAACTCAATTTTTATCTCTATAATTTGCCATTGCCCTCACCTGATCTATCATTCTGGCACTCTACATCTCCCTCATGCTGAGGTATTTGCTCCCATGTGCCGGACTTCATGAACATATCACTGGGATTTCCCATGGACTGAATATGAAGATCACCTTAATTGAGGTGGTTTTTCATTAGATATATACTATTGAGGTCTTACAGTAGGAACAGAGCCTTCCCAATGTCTGAAAAGCTACAAGCTCTTCTCTGGCAGGGCTTCCTCTCTCTCTCTCTCCCACTCTCCCCTTCCTTTTCCCCTCCCTCCCTCCTTTCTTTCC
This sequence comes from Suricata suricatta, assembly GCF_006229205.1. Taxonomy (NCBI): domain Eukaryota; kingdom Metazoa; phylum Chordata; class Mammalia; order Carnivora; family Herpestidae; genus Suricata; species Suricata suricatta. The sequence goes on along the minus strand of NC_043702.1, from coordinate 93,185,606 downwards.
TTCCTTCCTTCCTTTCTTCCTTTTTAAATCATAGTACTGCTTAGTCACTAATTTTTTCATTACCTTCATACATAAGCAGAACTGCTGGCTTTAACTGCACTTAAAGCTCAGACCGTTCAACCTATCCATAATGCGTGGTCAACTCAGAATTCTCTATTGTAACATGAATGAGGAGAGACAAAAATTCAAGAGTTGCCCACAATCTGTTTCTGACTTATTCCTCTGATGCCTCACGTACTTCAGAATTGATGATGGGTAACTCAACAGGGGTGGTCAGGGCTGTGTTTCTTTCTTTCCCTCTCCCTCTTCTCTTGGCCAGTCTCTCTTCTGGAGATGCTAAAGGGCCAGCCAAATGGTAGGTGGGAATGGGGTGTGGTGAGGAACGCATGGTATAGACCAGAAGGATAAATCGAAGGCCCATGAAGCCCACAGATACACTTGCCAAAATATATTTATGTGTTGTTTTGGATGGTACTTTAATTTTCATCTTTTAAAAAAAATTGTCAAACATTCTATACCTACAGGAGTATATACAACAGGTAGAACCATTTAAATCACTCCCATAAAAGAACACCCGTAGCCCACCTTAACAACACAGTGTTTTTAAGCTACTCTGTTCACATCCTTCTCCTGCTTCTAAGCTCTTCATAAGACAACACAGTGTCAAATTACATGTTACTTATCAACTCCCCACGTTATTTTTGTTTTTGTAGAAAAAAATTATGACCTTCTCATTACATTTATGGATAAGCACATCTAGAGAGTTGTACTGATTTATGATGTAAACATTTATTGCTGTGGATACTGGTCAAAAAAAGTTTGAAAGACATGGCCCTTCAAAAACTCTTGGCAAGTACATCAGAGGATATGTGCCACGGTGGCCACAGAAATATTGTCATAACAGGGAAAAGTGGAAAACAATCCAAATGTTCATCAACAGTAGAAAGGATAAGTTTTAAAATATTTATGCTATGGAAACTATAGAGCAGTGAACACCAATAAATAGCAGGTGTAGGCACCATCATGGATTCATCCCCAAAAGGATGTTGATTTTACTCATAGGTCTAACAGGAGAAACCTAATGGAGGATCAGGGGGAGGGGAAGAGGGAAGGAGAGTTGGGGAGAGAGAAGGACGCAAAACTTGAGAGACTATTGAATACTGAAAATGAACCGAGGGTTGAAGGGGGAAGGGGAGGGGGAAAGGAGATGGTGGTGATGGAGGAGGGCACTGGGTGTTGTATGGAAACCAATTTGACAATAAACAATTTAAAAAAAGCCAAAAAAAAAAAAGCCAAATGCAGAATACTTACAGTATGATCTAGTTGTATAACAAGCAAAACTAAACAAAACTGTGATAAGGCTCTACCAATAAAACTGAATATTAAAAGACTACATGCACACACATATACACATACACCATAATTTCTTTATCCATTCATCTGTTGATATATTTAGAGTCTTTCTATATCTTGGCCATTGTGAATAATGGTGCAATAGACGTAAACATACAGATATCTCTCTGAGAGAGTGATTTTATTTCCAAATACAGGTATCATACAACCCAGCAATCCCACCTCTGGATGTATATCCCAAGGAAATAAAATCACTATCCTAACATGGAGATTTCCTCTTATGTATCCTGCTTGGAAATAGTTTGTTTTTCTGAAACTGAGAATTGGTAACTTTCTTTAATTTTTCAAATTCTTAGTCATTAATTCTTTTAATACTCTGTTTACCCTGTTCATTCCATTCCCTTCTTCATGAGCTATAATTAGATGCCTGTGGATTTCATCACCTCTTACTTAATGTATTTTACCCTCTCCTTCATTTAGCCACCCCCTTGGTTCTCTGTGACACATTTAATATAATTATTCAACTCTGTCTTTTAGTTGGGTAATGCTCTCATCAGTGGTAATCAACATTAAGAGCTTTTGATTTTTTTGGAGTTCTTTGTATCCTTTTTTGATATCAAACGTTCATTTGTTCATTCCTTTGTTACTGTTCATTTCCATTTGTGTTTACTTTAAATATATTCAATATTTTTATTTTATATCTCTACTGGATAATTCTCAATTCTGTGGTCTATACAGGACTTATTCTATAGCTTGCCTTTTTTCCCCTTACCTCTCGCTAATGAAGTCATTATTTCCCCTTCTTAGTGATTTTCTATTGTGAATTAATCTTCCTTGGAACTTCATCTATGTGTAAAGTTTAGAGTGGTCGCATCAAGATAGGATCCACCTTGGAGTTTGTGAGATTCCTACAAGAACTATCACCTTGAGTCTGCATTTTTAAAAACTTTCATTATGGTAAATTTCAAATATTCTCAAACAGGGATTGCACAGCTCGAAAAATATTAATATTCTGCCATTCATGCCTCAACTATTCCCTTTTCTAGTTTCTTCTCTGTAGTATTTGAAAGCACAGCTCAGAGTGCTTAAAAAATTCAAGCTGGGGGATTCAGGGGACATGGAGAGTGAATTACTACCTTGATCCACAGGAGTGTGAGCTAAAGATTCAATCTTCAGAGAAGATTTTTTTTTCTTTTTTTTGTTTCTTCAGCTAGGGTTAAGACTGAGTTGAGGCTGAGTTAGGAACGTATCCTTACAGTCTTCCTCTGGGTTTGTTGCCACTGTTCTTGGGAATTCAGCCTGACGCTGGGTAGAAAGGGATGGATGTTTTTGATCTAACATCTCACCCTGCTCAGGCCCTAGGCTTTCATTTTGTCAGTAGTTTAGCTTTTTAACGCCAGGCTCCAGGGAGGGTGACAACTGTCTCAGGTCATCCAGGTCTGAGAGACTTGCAGTACTAGCACCAAAAAAGTACAGGCAAACTAGGACAACTGGTCACCCTATTTGTGGGCAAATGTTGGTTACAGAACTACCCCCTCTCCCCTCCGCCCACTCCCTGCCATGGATTCAAACTCTCTTGCTGTCCCTGCCTCTGACACATTCCTTGTAGGCAGCTCAAACATGCATTTAAAAAATGTATATTTTTGTATTATATTCTATACTTTCAGTTGTGAAATTCTGCGAAGGGACTTTGACATTCTAATTTGAAATATTGCTGGATAAAAGAAAGTCTCTGAAGATTTGCTTTTTTATGATTGAGCCCACATTTTAAAATGTAACATATGTCACATAAAAATCTATATTTTTTGGCTTCTGGTGAAAAATGGAAAGACGGTTGCACAGGATCAGCCTTCTTCTACAGGGACAACTGAAATTGACAAGGAGCTGCTCCCCCCGGGTGAGCTGTATTCTCTCCATTCCTCAGAACTCTCATCGCTCATGTAATATATGCTTGTATATGTCAAGTCGGGCCTGTTTCACTCATTGACCCGGGGGCTTACTCAATCTACTAAAGGGATCCTTGAACTGCGGTGCCTGTACAGTGGCCAGAAAAGTACCTAGTCATCATTTAGCATTTTTGGGGGGTTTATATGCTTCACAGCTATGGACTGAGCTGGGTTTGCATCTTGGCTCCATTGCATACCAGCCATGTTGCTGAGCAGAGTATGTAACCTTTTCGGACACCCATTTCACCAGCTGGAAAGGGTGACCACAGTAGCTATGCTGCAGGATTGATGTGAGGATAAAACATGGCAACATACATAAAACACTCTGGTCAGTGCCCAGCATATAGAAAGCTTTTCATACACTGTACATATTCATATAGCATCGTCTTATTTCTTTCAGAATTTTCTGTCACATCAGGCAGGTTTCTGGTGTAGGGTCTAAGGCACTAAGCTTTTTGTCTTTATTTTGACCCCTACCTATTCCTGACTGTGCCATAAGTTACACACACATGCTTATGTTTACTTTAAGCGAATTAACTGCCTTTTAAGAAATTGAGGGCACTGTACAAAATGAGGTCTATGTATACCTATTTCAGATTCTCCAACTTGTACTGTACAGCAATAGGCCTTGGAAAAATGTAGGAAAAGGGGCAAAAATTATTTAAAGTGTCCGCCGTTCTCTATTCAGTGACCCTTTGCCCTTTTTGCAACTGGGTTAATACATGGCTGAGTGTCCCCATCTGCACAATAACACCTTGACTTTCCTAAATGTCAAGCCCTTCCTTCTTCTGATTCTCAGCTCCCTGGAAGGAGAATGTAGCAGCCTCATGACTTATCCCTGTAGGGTCTTGCTGGTACTAAGCTGAGAAATCACTACTGCTATTAGTCAGCGATACTCAATGCATACCCTTTCCAGAGACTAAGTGTTGTACTACAAGCAACTTGAGGACCTTAGTTACCAACAAGTAGGAAATTCTAATCTGCTACCAGGAGAGATCTTTTGGGGCAGAGAGTCCTTTGGTAACCTGTAAATATTCCTGGGTGTCCACCCTTTCATGTAAATATGTGATTCTATTCATCAGAGCACACCACTCAGGAGGAAATAATATGGTGCATTTATAGTGCATTTGGTTGTTCCAAGGCTAAAAGAGAAAAAATAAAAAGGTGTTATGATTTTAAAGTTGGACCATGAACATCAAAGTCATTGGATGGTCACTTCTGATCGTCTGAGTCTTTCTTGAAAAATATCCATAGTCAGCATGTTATTCTGTAGGATAATGTTCAAACATCTAAGTCTGGCTTTCAAGGTCTCCACAATCTAGTTCTAACCCACAAATCAGTTCTATCTGTAACTCAGTCTCAAAAATTAGTTTCTACTCTAGTCAAGCTGGTCTTCCACTGACTATCATCCCCTGAACTATGCCACATTCCTATTTTCAGGCCTTTGCTTGCCCTCTTGCCCTTGAATTGAAAGACATCTCCCTGTCCCCTTGGTTGATGAGATCCTAACCCTTAGGGCAGTGGTTCCCAAACCACTGGAATCACTTGGGGATCTTTGGAAAGACACTCATGTGTGGCTCCTATCTCCAGAATTTGTGATGTATTATGAGGTATGACCTGGAAATCAGCATATTTAATTTTTTTAAAATGTTTATTTACTTTTGAGAGAGACAGAGTGTGAGTGGGGGAGAGGCAGAGAGAGGAGGAGATGCAAAATCTCCAAGCAGGCTCCAGGCTCTGAGCTATCAGCACAGAGCCTGATGCAGGGCTCAAACCCACAGACTCCAAGATCATGATCAGAGCCAAAGTCAGATGCTTAACCAACTGAGCCACCCAGGCACCCCTGGGCGTCAGCATATTTAAAGACTTCCCAGGAGATTCTAATGTATAGCAGAGTTTGGGAACCATTGGTATCAATGGAAAATTCTCTTTAACTTCAATATCTTATTCTCTCACTGTTGTGTTTTCCTCACACATGAAAACCAACCTTCCTGGCTTTACCAAAGCTGGATTCTACACCCGTCTGTACACTCATATGTATGTGGAGTGGGCCTGTGTCTTATCTGTCATCACAGTGTCACAGAATTATCTGTTGCTTTTCTGTCTCCCTACTAGATGGCCGTTCACAGAGTACAGGTGTCTTATTCATCCCATATCCCTAGCATCTAACCCAGGTCATGGCTTGTAGAAGATGCTCAGTACAGGCTTGTTGACCTAAACAGAACTCAGCTTCCTTGCGTAATCTACAGGAGCAAACATTTTACAGCAGTGAAAAAAAGTCATACATTCAACTCTCCAAGTCTACAAATCTCTATCTCTAGTGAAAGAAAAACAAACAAATAAGCAGAGGAAGGGAGTCAGAGACTAGACTTTAGTATGCTCATAAATACAGAACTCTCCACCAGAGCCTCAGGTAGTGACTCTCTCTGGCAGTTAGAAGAAAGTACTTGCCAGAAGCAAGTTGACAGATGAGAAAAACAGATAACCAGCCACAAAGGAATGAAAAAAACAAAACAAAACAAAACAAAAAGAAGGAGGAAGACCTGTAATGTTCCACGCACAGAGCTCAGTATGTAATGGATATTCAATGGATGACAATTACTATTAATTTTTCCAGTCCTTGTCAGAAGGAACTACACATGGTCCTATTTGCATGGATCAACCTTAACGACAGGTGGGATTTATATTTCAGGCTGTTCGATGTCAAGCTTCCCCTATAGGGGCTGTCACTTGCAGTTGTAAACTGAAGAACTCTTTGTAGTGATGTAGAGGTTTCCCTTCCCAACCTATTACTTTACTGTACCTACTAGATGTCATTTTGTATGATTGTAAACGGAGAAATATCATCATCCTGGGAAGTATTAATATGAAAGCTGAATTTTGCATACTACTCCCTCCTACTCCCCATCAACAGCCATTATTATCCAAAGAGTTGTCAGTTCAGTGTAGTCTGTTAGCAGTCAACAAAACATTATTTGCTAAAATTGTTATTGAGAACATTTGTACTTCCCACTCACATTTTGTCTTGATCAACAGCTCACCCTTTCTACAATTAAGCCTAAACATGTCAGCAAACTATTTAAAATGGGACATTTGACTTAAATAGCCTTCTACTCAAAAAGTTGTAAAAGTCTGATCAAGTTTCTGTGATATGCTTTAACTTTATTTTTAGTATAAATGTCATTCCCTGTACATAAAATTCCTAAATTTTTTCAAGTTTTCTCAGTGGGGAGAATTGGTGATATTCAAAATAAGACAGATAATTATCAGTAACTTTAATTGATTGGCAGCTACAGTCCTGAAAGGCTGGATACCCTCTTGGTTTTAATGCTAGAGAAACGAAAATTTTAGATGCATTATATTTCAGAGAAGACTTATGTGAACCTTTATATACTTTGTGGGTGACCAAGTATATATTACTCATAAACACATGGTCGCAAACTAATCCCAGATCAATATATTGTTCCAAAAAGTTACTCGAGGTTAACTGTGCTAATAGAGAGAGGTAGTTCAGGTCATGTAAAACAAAAACTAAGAATACATCATTAAAATTAATTCTGTATTTTCCAAAAACTGTCATTTGCGACAGCAAGAAGATTCTGTTCTTATTTAAATCACTGTACTTTGGGGTATCATTCACTTCCATCTAAATTTCACCCTACTGACATTAATAATTAGGGAAATCCAGTCTTGGATTTAAAATAATTGTAGTCTGGATAATTCAAGCTGTACAATCTATGTACAGATAACAACTGTTGACCATATTGCATTAGGTCATTAAGACTGATGAGGGAGCAAAAGTCAAGCTGAGGGCAAAGCAAACATCCCCATATCATCCCCCCCTCCATGTTGCAATATGTGTGCAACTGTCATAATGATTTACAAGAAAAAGCAATCTCCAGAAACCTACAGATTCAATTTCCTGGAGCCCTAATATCTCCCCTCCATAGGATACCTTATATGATCAGTCACTCTTCAGAGCTCCGGTACAGCTCTTTCTGCCCATGGTCTTGTCCCTGTGCTTTAATAAAACCACCTTTTTACACCAAAGACATCTCAAAAGTTTTTTTCTTGGCCATAGGCTCTGAACCCCAATAATCCAAACCACATTACTATTAATACAATAAAACAGCTCCCAGAGATCCTTCCATTCAAATGAGATAAACATCTAGGTTTTGATTCTTAAACTCTCCACTTAACTGAGGTACTTGATTCAAGTCTGTGAGACCTTCTCTTTGTCTCCTAAGAGCCACAGCCAGACACATTTTGACATCATGCCAGGCCTTCTCTATCTCTGCTGTGTGAAGAAGCTACTGCATTCATTGACCTTCATGGGAATGTGACAATCATAACTGTCATATGACTCTTTCAGCCCTTCTGCTTCTATCAAACTCCAGCTGGGCACAATGCTATGTGGATTCCATGCTATATGGTTGAGTGAGAAAGGGTTAGGAGAACGAGGTCTGTGTATTACGCAGAGGTGACATGGCGATTGTACCCGGTTACCCAAATCTTCTCTATTTGGCTCAACTCAGCTTTGTCCCACTGCTTAGCCTTCAGGCAGGCTATTTCTCAAAAGTAGAGTTCTATGACAAAATACTTTTTGCTCCCTGGCACTGCGTCTTGTGCTATGTATTGTCTGAAATCAGGTTGATTCTGTCCTTTTTTCCTCACCCTATAATTTGCTCAAACCAGTGATGCGAGTGCCTGAAACTTTAATAAAAGTTTCAAGAGTTCCTCTTAACTGGAAGTAAAACTTTTCTTGAGTCTTTGTTATAATGCAAATATGTGACCTGAAAAGATACCGGCTTCACCTGTTACTCCACTGATGTGAGTTAGTCTACCAGATTAGCTAGCTAAAGTCTAGGAGAGAACAAGGGATGAGGAAATGAAATGTCCTGGGAAAATGGAAATAAACTGGTGAATGGTCTGATAGATAAGTCAAAAGAGATCTTTATTGAGTACCTATTTTCCTCCTGCATAATATATTAGCTTCTGGCTAAGGCCACTTTGGGGAAGAATGGAAAAAACATAGAAAAAAAAGAGCACTTGAAGGAAATTCCTGAGGTGGGTAGAAGAGTACTAAACAACTCCACAGAGCTACCCAGAGACAGCTAGATTCTTGGGGCTAGACCATGCCCTTTGTCATGCTCTCCTCTGGTCATAGGAGCCGGAAGGGTTTCTTTGGAAAACACGAAGAGGACAAGCACCAACAGGAAAGGGTAAACAGATTTCACACAGCTGTGGGGCACTGGGACATTTGCCCATTGGGCTTCTGGACAGATTGTTCTTTGTAACTCTTTTAAATTTGGAGAAAATAATACATATCCTTCATTTCACCAGAGCCTACCATGAATCCTTGTTTTCTTGGATATCATTCAATTCAGCCTGGCTTCATCCTTAAACTCCTCAAAAGACATTTTGTCCTCTTTAGAGGAATTTCCAGATCCTCTCCCTCTACTTAGAGGATTATTTTTGATGCTATCACTAGCTGGTGTTTTTAATATGAAATAATGTTTTTTGAATTCCTGCCGATCATTTAATCCCATTAGATAATTAATATAATACATAGGGTGAACCTATTACAGTTAAATAGCAGGAAAGAACAATTAGAAATATGGGCTTTATGATCATATGCATTAGCATTTCTGTTAGGCAAGGCTAGTCATTGTCTTACTAGGGTGAATTTGAAGAAAAAAATCTAGCTGTATTATTTTGGTTAATTTATGAATCTTGAATTTCAATACAGAGCAGGCTTAGTTAACACTACGATATATTGTAATCAACTCCTAACATTTTGATTAAACTAACATGACTATCCCTAAATGCAGAAATGTAAACATTCAGACTCACAAATTTTCTGATTATTCTTCTTTGTCAATGACATTAGCTGATATTTGGTTAGAAGGATAACATATTTAGGTTTGCTCAGTTGCACAGCATATTCTATGTTTATATAACATTTGAGACTGTGTGACAATACTTAGCTTAGACAAAATGAAGAATATTTATCAGGGTGCTAAGAATACATTCTCAGTCATTCTTGTGGAATTAAGAGAAATAGCCACTTGATTTGTCAAGTCTCATTCAGTCTTCAAATGGATGAAGTTTTTAGGAGGTTTGTGGTGATTTTATTGATTGGTTAACTCAGGGAATATTCTCAACGCCATTCTCTCTGCTACCTTATGCAATAAATAGTAGCAACATACTGACTTTCCCAGCATCCTTTGCAGCTAGGATTGGCTTTAAGATCTGGTTCTCCTCAATGACTTATAAGATGGAATCTAGGGGGTAGATTGTAATGGAATTTGCAACCCAACAGGTAGGAGGACGAAAAGCCAGGGCTTTTGAGAACATTGTTGAGCTGCTACCCATCTTTTATGCTTTGCCTTCTTCCAGATTGCGTAAGATGATCAAATGACTTTATTCCATATAATGGTTAGTCGGATTTGCTGTTGTTGTTTTACTGGAGCTGATAGCAGCTTACTCATATAGCTCCCCCCTAGTCTGAGGAGATAAATCTCCATTATGTGCAGAATAAGTCAGCTCTCTTTTAGAAACATGGTCTGAATTTACTTCCAGGAGAGTAACCTAAAGCAGCACTTTCCAACAGAGCTTTGTGTGATGATGGAAACGTGCATACATACCACACAGGAGATGGGGCCAGTGAGCACTGAAATGTGTTTAGTGCCACTGAGGAACTGAATTTTTAATAATGACATAGTTTTAATGAATTTGAATTGAGCCTGATATGGTGACCCGTAGAGACTAATTATCAGGCCAAACAATGCAAATCTAAAAAATCGCTAGTCTATTAAAGCAAAGTTAGATTACTGTAGTTCTTTTGAGAAAAAAAAATCAGCCTCTAATTTTATATGCTATTTTATAGGCCCGAGAACACCTCATTATGGAAAAATGATGATTCAGCGGGGCTTTACATAGTGTCATGTTTGAAGGTTGTTAAACAATATTTAACTTGCATATTAGCTAACTACACAGAACTGATACCAATTTAAGCATTTTACATTGACAATGATAATAAAAGATGTCTTCTTGGAATAATAATCTTATTCAGAGTGCACTCATTCAGCTGTTTGTTAAGGTTTTTGGATCCTCAATTACAAACGGAAAGAAGAATAATGGTGTGACAGTCTCATTAAGCTGTGAGGGTGCAAGAACTCTCTGAGAGAAACTGTAAACTACAGTTTGCAGAAGACTTCCAAGTAGGCTAGAAAACCAGCCATGGAGGGTCCCTACATGGGTCAAAGAGCGGGGAGGTGCTCGGAGCTGGCAGCTAGAGGTATGGGAACAGAGGATACTCACCATACCAGAAACCAGAAATCTGAGGGGCTGTCATGCCCTAGAAGATTCTATATCAACCACTATACCCAAATGTGATTGGAAGAAATTATTCCATCATGCCTTGGTATCTGGTGTAAAACTAAATAATTGGCATGCTTACTTTCATAGCTATTTTCAGAGCCTGAGGAAAAACTAATTCTGTCATTGTCCAAGATGGCCACTATTACCTCTTCCATCACCTGACAAGGGTCACAGTCACAGACAACTACTCCATCACCGGTTGCTTCCTGGCTGCTGAAAAGAGGTCAGCAAAAGGTCAGAAAAGTCTTTCTGTGTTGGGAACCTGAGTTCCTTCCACCCTGGCCTATGCACAATTTTAAGAAGCAGCTGACAAATCAAACTTATTTCTCACACACGGCCACCAGAAACGATGAAAAAAATGGGTTGTGAAGTTTTGGCAAGTGATGTACACCAAAATCTATTTAAGGTTCTGTGTCTAAAACACATTCAATTAAAAAACTATTCCATTTATGAAAGCTACCACCCCACATTTCTGAACGACGGCAGTTGCACAGAATTCTTCTTGAGAGAATTACAGAAGCTGGATCGATTCAAAGCTGATTTTTTTCCTCAGAGAAATTATTTACACTCAGTATTATTTTCGCTTCATACTGACAAGTACTCACTTCTCATCAATTTGCAGTGCACTGCTCTGAAAACACACATGTTTTCTTTATGGGTCCTGCTTTGAACCACTTATTTTATGGTAGCTTCCAATGTCTGAGAAGATAAAAGGAACCCTGTGTGAGAAGTTAAGACCCAGTGCTCATGAGGGTGAGCATGAGACGTGCTCTGTAGGAACGCACTGTGTCTGCAAGAAGGTCACATTCAAAAAATATCACCCACGGAGATGCACATGACATGAATGTTTACCTATGATGTGGCTCTGAAATGTGGACTCTGCAATTGTATCTTCATCCTCTTGCAGGTTTCCACTAGCATCTTTTATCTGCAGCAAGAAGAAAATACTGTAAGTTCTTCTTTATTATATTCAACAGATTGTCTGCAATCCTCAGAATGGTGGTTCATTCTGTAACAAATGTGGGGATGTGTGAGTCCGTGTGTGTACATACATACGTATACATAGATTCTTCATTCACTTGGCTTTATGACAAGTTTTAATTATGACAGCGTACTTTCAGATATAACCTCAGATCTGAAAATGAGGATTTATAGGGTACTCCATTCTCCAAAAAAGTTTAGAGAGAACAGTTTTGGCTTTTAATACTTAATATAGTCAGTAACACAGAGCTGTAAGGAAAACTTAAAGTCAAAGGAAATATAATTCCTCCAGAGACAGTGACTTCTACCACAAGTTATTTTAATAAGAAGAAAGAAATATACTTAGATCTCCTGACCCTTTCCTGGAATGTAACTCTCTAAGAAGATGATTTTTTTTTTGTTCTTTCTATGATGAAACATAAGGTGACTATGATGTATGCTTAGTGGACTAGAGCAGTGACACATTTATATCGATTTTTTAGGTCAAAAACATTCCCCTTATATTTCAGTTGAAATATCCAGATGCTGAATGGGGTAGCATTCGGCAGAACTCTAGAGACCTGAATAAAGTCAAAGCATTTTACAAATGAGAATTCTGAGATCCAGCAAGTTTCCTTAAACATATTGTAAGTTGAAATACTGGGATTAAAACTCAGGTCCCCTCCTTCTCAATCTAATGACAGCAGGAGCCACGAAAACATCATCAGTACCAATCATCATTTAAGGTTTTTTTAAGTATATTTATTTTGAGAAAGAGAGCATGCCCAAGAATGGGGGAGGGGCAGAGATAGACCGAGAGAGAATCCCAAGAAGGTTCTGCACTGTCAGTGCAGAGTCCGATGTGGGGCTCAAACTCACAAACTGTGAGAACATGACCTTGGTGGAAGACTCAGATGCTTAACCCACTGAACCCACAGGTACCACAGTACCAGACATAATTTAAACAAAAAAGCAAGCTCTTAAATACTACAGAGCAGGTGCTGTTTGAGCACTTCATGCCTGTGATCCCATAATCCTTGGAACAACGCGAGGTGCTACTGTTAGCTTCCTCTTCCTGAAGAAACAGACAAGTAGTTACCCAAGTGGTAGAATCAGGATTCAAACTCAACAGAACCGACTCCAGATTTGTGTTCATTGCTGTTCTCAAAATGTCCATCTGACTTGCCAGTAGGCTTGACCTCAATATGAAGAGAGCTTATGGTTCTTGGCAGAATGACCCCAAAAAGTCCTTTTAAAATAAATCCCTGTTGGTCACCTGTGCTGCCAATGATAATGATGTGAACTGAGTGCAGTAGGTTCTGCTTAGGCACATACCTTAAAGGTTGTCAGTGGATTTGCACAGGGGCTTGAGTTGAATCCAAGAAACTCTTATTTCATACTTGCAATGTTGAAAGTCATATGGTGCACAGTGACCTTGAGCTACATTTAGCTTTTACCTATTTTTCATAGTGGATGGAATAATTCCAATTACTTATATTTTATGACTGCAGTTCCAAAATCAGAATGTAATTGGTGCTTATTCTGTATATGCTGATGGCCAGAAGGTGGCAGACTCAAAAGAGTATGTAGATGGCTACTTGGATCTCACAAGGAGAGATCAAGGGTTGACTATGCAGGGGCCATGCTTCCTCACTTTCTTTCCCCATCAGCCCTCTGCTCGGCAGGCATTCCCCTGTTTGCTGGTATGTCCAGGAAAAGCAAGTTAGGGAATGGGGTAGGGTGTGGTGGGGGAAGGCTTCATCAATACTCTATGTTTTCGGTAGTGGATATTTATTCACAGCAGAGAAGAAAAGTGCCATGAACATCAGCAAGGCTAACATGTTACTTATTTTGCCTTCCAAGCTTTGCTTAGCTGTGATCTGTTTGTGACAGGACTATCAAAAGACCCACTGAAAAAGGGATCCCAAAACACCTGAATTTCCATCAACCCAATATGAACCTTCCATCCTCATTTATAGACACGTCAAGGAAACCTATTTATATTTTCAGGCCATACCAACTCTTATGATAACATGTCCCATGTTTTCCCTTACCTGTTATGTAAAATAATATTTCCTTTAGGTTTCCCTAAACTGATCTATTTTAAACTTGGAAGGGTGCCCCGCTAACCTGCTGAATGCAGATGAATCATCATCTTTATCAGCCTGTGAGATTCTAAACTAAAGATCCAATAATTAAAATACAACTCTCATCTTACAGAGGAGGAAAAGAGGCTCATCCAGGGTTAGTGATCTCTTCAAAGTCGCAAAGGATTTCAGTTTTAGAGGGGCCACTCCTGGCTCCTATTCATTGCCTTAATTAAAATTTTCAGAGTGCATCATATTGTTACAGTGGTCCTTTCTAGACCTTTCCAAGAACTAGGATATTTTTTAATGTATGGCAGTAAGATGTGCAGGCAGTACTCCATGTATATATAAGCTATCTTTTTACTTAAGAGTAGCAAAATTTTTCCAAGTGTATGTGTGTGTGTGCACATGCATGTGCGTGTGTATGTGTGTGTGTGTGTGTGTGTGTGTGTGTGTGTGTGTGTGTTTAGCTGTCCTGCTTCTCTTCACTTGTTCCCTAACTGATCTGTGGATCGAACTTCACCATCCCTGTTTTCCAAGTATCATATTCAGAAAAGAAAAAAAAGCCATCCTTTTGTCCTACCTTTTAGCTCCCTGTCAGAACTTTTCTAGGGCTTTTTGTGCTTAACAGCAAATGCCAAACATGGCCTCTGAGTATTTATCAGAGGAACTGGGCTTGTAGACAAGGCCCCTCGTTCTTTCAGCTTTCCTAGGCTGACGACCCATGAGAGGATAATCCGAAGGAGATGGGGGAAGAATCAGTGAAGGAGTGGCAAATGAGGGGATGCCTTAGAATAATATACTTTTTGGTTCTAATTATCTATACAAATAGATTTCAATGTAAAGTGGTAAGTAATTTAAAAAATCCATTTGCCTATGGAAATGAGGGGCATGATTTGTTTTGGCAGCAAATTCCCCTTGCTAATTATGTTTTTGATAGGCTGAATTTAAAATGAATTTTCATTCTTGATCACACATGGTCTGAGTATTGGTGCGACATTGTGGGAACTTTCCTGGGGGTCAGGGGTTACCAAGTCAAGATGAAGAATTTGCCAAAGATAGGGACAAGTGGGACAATCTTCATGTGACAAAGCACTTAAAAGATGGGAGTGCTCACAAAACCAAGAAGTTTGGCTCAGAAAAGAACAGTGATTAGAGATGTAGAATTTTCTAACCATTGTTCTATCAGGACAGAGATAACATAAGGTCAGTAATTTCCTATTTGGTCAGAAGTAGCAGGTCACTCAAGCAATTACTATGGGCTATTTTTGGTTTAAGTTTGTTGTCAGTATGTTGGGTATCTTTTGTTAAAAACAATTTTTAATGTTTTATTTATTTTTGAGAGAGAGAGAGAGAGATAGCGTGAGCAGGGGAGGGTCAGAGAGGGAGGGAGACACAGAATCTGAAGATAGGCTCCAGGCTCTGAGCTGTCAGCAAAGAGCCCGAAGTGGGGCTCAAACCCAGAACTGTGAGATCATGACCTGAGCCGAAGCCGGATGCTTAACTGACTGAGCCACCCAGGTGCCCCTGCTGGGTATC
This sequence comes from Suricata suricatta, assembly GCF_006229205.1. NCBI lineage: Eukaryota > Metazoa > Chordata > Mammalia > Carnivora > Herpestidae > Suricata > Suricata suricatta. The sequence continues at coordinate 93,170,338 of NC_043702.1, read as the reverse complement.
TTCGAATAATGCACCTCCAACTCCTGTCCATCTTTTGGGCTCTGCAGTTGTAGTCGAGAACTGTACCAAATACTAATCTCTAACAGGAAACCATTAAGTGTCACTGTGTGCATTATATTCTATTAACCCTCCCATTAGAAAAGGCAGGGAGGAATGGGTTTACAAAGGACCCCGGAGGAAAGTGAAGAAAATAATTCACCTATATCATATATATGTACGTGAATGTATATATGTATACACACACCCACACACACATTTCAGAATTCTACCTAACATTTGGGATACACTTCATTTGGAATTCTGCTTATATGTCTTCTCTGAATCATCCTAACATGAACTGCTTCCCAAGAAAACAACCCTGTACTGTCAAAGTTTATTTCCAAGGAAAAGAATATAACAAACCTAAGTGAGACAAGAAGTGATCTTTGGTAAGGAAAACTCTAAAACACATTAAGTTTAGAAAAGTTAGTCATTTAAAAAAATTTGCAGGAGGAGGGCAAAATATGCATGCTTCTTATTAGCATCAAACTGCATTTAGAATAGAACGGTTCAATTAAGGATGTTGAAATTACAACATTTCGCAGGACTTAATAAGATGATAACAATTTGCGTCATTATTGTACTATTTTATGCTATTTCATCACCACAGTATCATTTTAATGGGATAGTATTTGATGATTTTTTATTAGCATATGTGATTTTTTTTCAGACTATGGGACACTGGGTGAAAAGAATATTCATAATTTAAATTAAAATACCCATATTAAAATGGCCATCTCTTTCTAGTGCATGATGAAAGTATATGCTCTCGTTAATTTTGTTAACACTTTTTATTTTGTCCAGTGATAGTTAAGTAGGAGCCTGGAGCTGTCTTTCCTTGAGACTTCTCATTTCACAAAATCCTCTGAATCCATAAGAAGGAAGGACTTATGATGTGTAGCAAGTAGAGTGCATTTCTTTCTTATTTACTTAATACCTATACAATCTTTCCTGGGGATGCCTTTCCCCTCTTATCATGATTTTCTGTAATTCAAGTAAAAATACAAAGTAACATGGCCCTTGTCTAAATTACACAAAAATCAGAGCTAAGTGGTCTGTAAATGATGGCCTAAATGGGGACATAAGCCTCTAATTAAGGTTCTGAAAGGAGAAAAAGATTGAATTCAGCAAAGAATTAATGGGACTTTTACACACATTTTTAAATGTGTCCAGCAATCCTGAAAATGGATATAGACACACAGCTACCAGTGAGCTAAGTGCAGGCCTGCTACATACATGAATTTGTTACATGTACAGAAATGCTCACGTATCATCCTACGTTAAAAGATTTAAATCCCTGAGGGCCCTCCTAACTAAATATAGTCTTGGTTTGTAAAGGGAAGAGGCATATTGTAAGATTTTGAACAGTGATTTCACTAAAAAAAAAAACCAAACAAACCAAAACAAGACCCACGTGATACGTAATGTAGCTACTGTTTTCATCCCAAGTGAATACTATCAGAAAGATTCTCTGCAACACAGGTTAAAAGAAGCAAATGGGAAATTTACCTTGAGCTCTGGTAGCAGAAAATTCCCTCAAACTCTGAATTTTACGAGGTTCACGGGTATTCCCATCAATGTGCTATGGTATTAGAATATATCCTATTTTGCATCTTATTTCCTTCCTGTACAGGCTGATAACATATAATAAATAGGTTTTCACTGCTAGTCTTCTACTAGTCCCAAAGGAGACTATGGCGACGCCCTTTCTGAAATTAGTAATTTTAGTCCATTCCACTTTGATGATTACGGAGATGAAACAAGAAAACACTGCATTTTACATTAAAAAAAAAAAGACTAGCTGGTCAACTATGCAGGTTAATAATATTCCTCTGTATGGAAAAGCTTCCCAGCACGACTAATTTCCTCTTGCAGCTAACTAGAAAAAATTAGCATATCCCTATTGATGATGTATTTTGGAGTGGTTAGGGAATCTTTGTACCTCACAGAATATCATAAGGATGTTTCTTGCCGATATTCTGGAAGGACCAAAGGACACTTATTACTCTTCTGGAATGTAGTAATTCAGTCAAAGACTGAAGACCAGAGACAAAAAGCACAGAAATTACTTCAGCGTTAGGAAATAACAAGAAAGTAAAAATAAATGTGTGAAAGCCAAACAGAGGGTCTTTTTGATTTTTTTTTTTTAGGTATTTCTGTGCAGCAAAGATATATACCCTAAGCTGCCAGAACCATATCAAATGGGGCATAGTTAAATTGAGTGCCTCTGATAAGGGGCTCTGCTGGGCTATCAAAGTTTTAGATCAGTTGGATTGAATTTCTGGCATATTTCCAGTTTCCACCCATTCATTCTGTCTTTGCTTTCAGTGACACTACAAGGGCAGCCTTCCATAGGCTTATAATTCATGATTTTACAATGTGGGAGGGGGATCTACATTTTCAAAGAAGGGAGGATACCATGGAAGCCCAGAAGAAAAAAGGGGAGGGGAAAGTTTTGCAAAGAACTAGTCTGCAATAGGATTTCAGAGTGTTTGAAAAAAAAAAACAAACTTCATAGTGTTTAGACTCTTCAGAGTCCAAAGCTATTTGAACGAAAATGTGCATTTGTGTCAAATTAAAGTGTGTCTATGAAATTCTGAGACCTTAAATATCAATAAGTAATTAAATAATTAGTAACTAATAATGAATGCTAATCATGATTATGTCTAAAATATCCTCTGAAACACTCCAGAAAAAAAAATGTATAATTACTTTACATTCCAGGTTTTCCTTAAGAAAATGGTAGCATGTACCATATTTTATAACCTCTTTTATTGCAGTACAAAAACATATGGATATAGTAACTCTGTAAAAAGAATTTATTTTTGTATGTGTGCTTCAAAACTTATACAAAGGAAAAATAAATATCACCAAATCAATTATGCAAGAACAGAAAGAATGTAAGGAAAGGAAATGCAATATTTTAAAACAAAATATTATTTGAAACTAGTATCTCCTGGGAAATATAAAAATGCTCTTTCATTTTGTAAATGTTTATTTATTTTTGAGAGAGAGCGAGCTCAAGTGAGCAGGGGAGGGGAAGGGAGAGAGAGGGAAAGGAAGAATCCCAAGCAGACTACACACATCGGTGCAGAGCTTGACTCGGGCTCCATCTCACGAACCAGGAGAGTCCAGAGTCACTACTTAATGACTGAGCCACCCAGGCCCTTTCTTTTTAAAAGAAATTACCCCCTGAGTTTTTGCACTTCATAATTAAAACGCTGAATAGTAGGGAACCAAGTTCTAAAATAGACTTCTTCGTCTCCACACTTTCTGTCTAGGTGAGAGGAAGCAGTCCATACAACTCTCAGAAAAAAAAAAAAAAAAAACAGTTCTGAAATGGAGCCATCAAAATTGACAATAATCTCTCCATTTGTTTAGCACTATTATTATTATTTTTTATAATCATGTCCATTCCTTTTTGTGTTGCTGGAAATGAAGGAAATGATCATCAAAACAAATTCACTGCATAGGAGTCTAATTCAAAGATGACACCGGCCTGTCAGTTGCAGGCACTCTGGTTATACCGTCCGGCAAGGGAGCTAACGCAGCAACGTTCCTGGAGGTAGCGACCCCATTTGCAATATTGCGTCCCCATTTCTGCTGTCACCAGGTGTCTCTCCTTTTCCTTGAATTATTTTTCTCCCCCTGCCACCCCCCCACCCCCCGCCGCTTGATCTCTTGCTTTGTACATTTCCATCAGCAGAGGTAGAAAGAACCCAACCAGAGTCACTTCATAACCAGGATGGATGAGCACTTACCAGTGAGCTTTTCGGCATTTCCACATCGGCTTTGGTTTTGATGTTTTTCTTGTGGTTTCCTTGAGTGCTCGTAGAGCTGCTGATGAGGCAGGAGCCCTGGGAGCTGCCCTTTAACACACTCCTGCAGGAAACATTATTTGATCCACTTTCTGTCTGGTGAGCGGCTTTCTTATCAACTCTGCAGGTAGAAAGTGATTCCTCTGATAAATTACATTGCTCTTCCTCAATCACTACTTTCCCCAATCCTTTAATGTTTAAGGTAACCTCTTTGTATCTCTTTGTCTTTAAACCTTTGAGTGATAAATGTTTGTCAGCGGCCCTGATCAGATCTTCATCTGACATCCCAGGAGTATGTCAGTTTAGATTTGATCATAATTTATTTATTTATTTTTTAACCACTTGTGAGATGGGGGGAAAGAGGGAGCAAAACAGAAGCCACTGAAGAAGGATTGCTAAATACATGTCTGGCTTGAGATGGGCAGGAAATGTAATTACCTCTGGAACGTTTCTAAGTATATGTTGGCTTGCCTGGCCCAATCAATGAGGTCAGCACACCTTAAAACGTACGTGTAATTTTCTTCCATTTCATGCCATGTGGGTACAATCCACTGTCCCAGTGTAGGCTGAGTTTCTATCAACCTTGATAAAACTTACCATTCTTTAATTTCAAAGACCATTGGTTTGGTGAACAAAGTAACATGGACTAAATTATCGTTTTATGGCTGACTTTTATTTCATTGTTTAAATTCTGGCTAATGTATAAAAGGCTCTACTGTTCATTTCTGTTTGCATGAAAACATGCTTGACCGGCATTTCATGTGCGGGATGCAAAACAACCCTCCCTGTTCTGGGGGGGACCCCTCGACATCGCCCCCCTCTTTGCCAAGACGTTACCTGTTCAAAAGTTCCGTCATAAACGTATCTTTGGTTGAACATGTGACAGGGCTGGATCTACTTCTTGGTTCAAACTTCATTTGGTCATAAATGTCTTGTGGTGTTTTCAGGTTACTTTTGCTTGGTAAACTCCCGTCTGGACTTCCTGCCAACGTGGTGTTCCTGGTAGGCTCATTTTCTATCTTACACTGCAGCTCAGGCTTCTTTTTCTCTTTTTTTCTCTCTGATTTTAGCTGTTTGTTTCCAAATCCCAAACCTTTTGCATCCTTTTTTTCCACTTTGGTTTTGGAGACATCCATTTTCCTGCTACTGAGAGCTGGAAGTCGAGTCCTCCGAAAACCAAACCAGCTGGCTAAGGAAGGCCCTGGCTTTGGCTTCGTTTCCACAGAGGGAGACTTTGTTTGCACTTGGCCCTTTTCCACATTTTCCTGAATGCACAACATGACCTTTTCTTCAATTGTGGGTGAGAGGGGGGCTTCGGGGCTCACAGCACCAGTCCTGGTTGTGGAAGCCTCTGGACACCTTCCAGAAGTTTCTAGCTTGGAGGTCCTGCTTGTTTCAAAACTGTGTGGACGCTCTGTCCTCCCCGGATTCTGCAGCGCTCGTGGGCAGTCTGTTGGGGTGGGTGGGCATCTGTAATGGCCACTGTTTGGTTCCTCGGGGACCGCCACCGTGGGGGATCCTTCCTCTGCGTGGTTCTGCTCATCTTCCGTTCCACATGGGGCGAGGAGCCCTTCAGATTTTGGAGGGACCCTCAAAGGCAACTTGCTTGGGCCCCCATGCTGGCTACTGGAGCTGCTGCCTGCACTCCCTAGGGAGCCTTGCCTGGAGGAGAGATGTCCCAGAGGCCTCCCAGCGCTGGGGAGACTGTCAGACGTGGGGGCAGATGGGGTCTTGTTGGGCGAGATTTCCATGCAGGAGCTCTGTCGGGTGAGGGAGTTGCCCCTCTCAGCAGTGTTGGTAATAATCTGAGTTCGAACTTTGCCTGGCCCTTCCGTGGGGGGCGTAGGGGGCTTGTCGCTGGCATGAGTACTGAAACTCTGGCTGCGGGCTTTGGCTCCATTCATGCCTAGAGCTGGTTTGAGGTGTGGCTTACTGGAGGAAAGGGATCTTTTCACAGCCCTGCATTCTACCCCATCTTTTCCATCAGCCCCAGGGGTGATATTATCCACTGGCTCTGGCATTGCCATTTCAAGAGGAAGTTCTTCAGCCAAACTGTCTTGCACCTGAACACACAGTGGAGTCACAGTTCTTTCACCCACTGTGGTCTCCGGGCTCACTGGGTTCCTGGCATCCTCTGGCTTAACCTTGCTCACAGCCACAGAGCTTCTAGAGGCTTCATTCAGACTGTCTTTTTCATGTTTTCCTGGCACTGTAGAGCTTTTCCTGAGCAACTGGGGGGATTTCATGAGAACTCTGAGCCCAACTGGGAGGCGAGTTTTCAGCCCTTTCTCATGAGCATTTTGACAACCATGTGGGGTGCTATGGCTTCTGGAGGATGGTGATGATGAGTGACTGTTACCCTGAGATGGTGGTGACTCATTAGCCCCTAGCAAGACAGGCTTGGGGGATGTGGGGATGCAGTCATTCAGTTGTGCTTTCCTTCCTGGAGACACACTTTTGGGGGATGATATTTCCAGTGGCTCAGGGGCAGAAGGACAGTTCTTAAGAGTCTGTAACCCTATGTCTGCTTGTGTGATCCCAAGCGTTTGGTGAGGTGGGTTTCTGGGGACACCTCTCTTTGGAGAGACCTTTGGGGGCCCTGGGGCCATCACAGCAAATGGGCTGGTGGGGGTATGAGGAGAACATCTGGTTTGAATCACTGTTTCTGTGGGGGGTAGAGGGTGGGTGAAGACAGGCTTTTTGAAGGCCATGGAAGGTTTCTTCCTTGGCACTTCTGTCAGAATCTGATTAGAAGACATAATAGGAGCAGAGGATCCCTTCAGAGGCGGGGATTTGAATATAGTCCTTGCTGTTTCATTGGGGACCTTGGTGTCAGGCTTGGCAGATGAGGGTGGTGGCAAATAGTCATAACTGGGCCTGATGAGTAGGGAACCTGACCTGTCTGGAGGGGATGGGGGGGGAGGGGATTTCACTTCTGTGTCTGGCCCAGGGTCACAGTGTTTGTCTCTTATCGGAGGTTCTCCATTGTTCCCTGACTCATTGAGTGGCCTTGGCAGGAACTGGGATGCTGGAATCTGACTCTTGGAGCACTGGACCCAGTCCTTTCTGCTGGACATTTTGGAGCCGTGAAGAAGTTGGCTGGGGAGTTTTGGAATGTGTGAATCGGGCTGCAAATCAAAAAGGGGTGCTGGACCCTCAGTCTTCTTAAACCGGGAGAGCTTCCCGGGAGCTAAGGCTGGTGATTTTTCAAGAGACACTGGGCCAGATGAGGGGACTCTTATGGAAGGTTCAGGCTCTATTATTTTTGATTTCTGAGGTGAAGACTTGCCCCTGGCAGGGATTTTTGTCAGACTTTGCTTTTGATAGATACCCATGGACACTGAAGACCTAGAATTACTCTGGCATGACACAGTGAGCGTTGGTTTGGCTGGTCTTGGTCGCTGAATATTTTGTGTGACTGTCCTGGTGCTGAAAGAGCCAGTGGGTTCTGCAGTAACATTATCCATGTCCTCTTTTGGAATGTTTTTCTCGGTTTCCTCTTCAGGTCTCTTCAAGAAAGTGTAGTCTCTTGCTGAAGCTCCTGGCTGTCCATGAGCCATCATTCCCTGAGGTAAAATTTCAGTGTGTTCTGCTTTGGGTCCAGTAGGGTCCGGATTGATGGAAATTTCATTTCTGGTAACAGTGACAAAGCCAGTCTGGTGAGAGCTGAATTCAATGGGCTCGCCATCTTCCGCATCAAATATGACGGTAATGCATTCTTCTGAAGAAGTCCTTTTTACAACCCTTTGTTGCTTAATGAAGCTAAATGTCTTTGGTCTACTTTCTAAGGGGATGGGCACTTGTTTTTCCTCCTCATCAGGAGACCCCAGTTGAGATTTTCCAAATCCCATGAGGAAGTCTAGATTCTCCATGGATTTGTCAGTGTCAGCAGTCAGCGACAAGTCTGAATAGCTTTTCTCATCACTGCTACCGATGTGCAACTCATCGAAGGCTTCATTGTCATCCGTGTCTGAAAGCTGCAGACTGAGAGCTGCACGGCCCTGGCCACGTGGTTCCCTCTCTCTCAGTGCCTGAGGCGCCTGCGCACTTGGGCACAGCATCCTCTCCAAGGGGCAGTTGCTGGCACAACTTGTCTGCTTCTCAGGCCTTTCCCTGGGGTAAACTGAGGACGTGCCTTCTGAAAAGTGTTTTCTATTAAGCTCCCAGCCAAATAGGCTGTCAGAAACACTGTGGGTTAATTGATGACTGTGAAGCCTGCAGCCCTGGTTTGGGACTGTGTGGAGCAAGGCTAAGGAGGAAGAGTCCTTATCAGCATCATCGTGGGAATCTGTGTCATAAACAAATGTCTCATGGGGCTCCTTACTGGGGCTCCTTGTGTCAGTTGGTTTGCAGGGCGGATACCCCTTGAGGCTGCTACTCTTAATTCCTGGAGAATATATTCCTTCATTTGAGTTCATGCAATCTTTATAACCCCATTTGGTTATCACTGATGGGGATTCAAGTAACACTTTTCGCTTCTGGAGCTTTCTTAGTCCTTCCAAAATGTGACTTTCCTTGATACGAGTTGGAGGTAGTTCATCTGTAGGACTAGCGAAGCCACTTGGGAGCGAAGAGTCAATACTTAGCCTTTTATCCCAGTTTTGTGATGATGTCTAGGAAAGAAAAGTACATGTCAGACATCACTGAATCATGTGGATCACAACTATGAAAAGGAAAAGTCTGTGATTAGACTTGATTCTGGTGGTTCAGTATTCCTCTATAAAAACATACTTTAATTAATTAATGCTAATTAATCATTTACTATGCGGCAAATCTATGCTTTGCCAGATTCTGAGCTAAGTAGCCCACGATGTCACCAAGTAGTAGATAAGGACTGTGCCCGCAAGGCGCATGCAAGCCAGCAGAGGAGAGGAGACTTGGCACAAATAACCAGACATCATGGGAGCGAATGAGAAGTACTAGTGTAGTAGGAACTCCAGAAATTCAGAGAGATCAAACCTCTGTATGGAAAAAGCCATGAGAGGCACATAGGGAGGTTTTGTGTGTGTGTGGGGGGGGTAGTTTCAAACCTCCCTGCCCCTTGAATGAAAAATAAGTTTGCGTTGGCTGAAACCTGGGGGAAATGATCTCTAGGTAGAAGAAGTGGACGGCAAAGACCTAAATGGTAAAGATAGGTTGAAGGTACATGTAGGAAATAATCAGAAGACAATATGACCTCATTTATGACCAGTGTTTACAAGAGGCAGAGTGCATAAATGGAAAAGCAAGTTGGTCCCTATATTTATGGGCCTTTCCATTCTAAAACTGGAAAGGCCTGGGTCTTCATGACTTTATCTGATAGAAGGGGAACATTTTGGAAACACAGACATACATCTAGCAGTAGGACATTGGCTGCTAGAACCTGATAGTAATGATTTGCCTACTATGCAAGGTCAATTTTCTGTTCCTCATACCATCCCAAATACCAGTGCTGATTTTGGCCAAGAATGACACAGAGAAAGCATTCTGTCCTGCTCATAGTATTGCTAACCAGAAGTGGCATTTACTGATCATCTGCTCTGTGGCAACTACTAGAGCAGGGCTTTGATTTAATATTCAGAACAACACCAAGAGGGAGACACTACCATCTCTATTTTACTAGGGAGGAAACTGAGAGGCACCATGGTTAGTCTGTTGGAGATTACACAGTTAGGGAAGAGTTGTGACAAAGGTTTCTGCTCTGATTTCATAGGCTCTTCCTGGGACTCAGTTCCAAAGTGGCGCGGTGGAGATTTGAACCCAGGCAGGCTGGCTGTCAGGCCTGCATACTTACTGGTGATGCTATGAACCTGGAACCAATTCTCTCTGTTCTCTCCTCTGTATTGGTCAACGTCATAATAGAGATCATAGGTAATCATAGACAATCTTCACGCCCCGAGCACCTCTCTCTTGAATGAAACTTGCAGAGCTCAATCAAGATTCAGGGAAATTGGTGGGATATGGGCACTAACTTCAGTCTTATATTTTTTTAAAAGCTATATGATTAAAGGTGAAGTACTTCTGTGAGTAACTCTGGGGGTTCAGATGTGCGCTCTGTGTCCACCTGGGCTAACGAGGCACCTTCTGTTGGCGTCTCTACACAAGACCATGTGCAGAGGTTGAAAAAGTGTCAGAAACTTCATGTTGAAGCCTTGGATTTTTAGTAGGCTGTGAAAATTTGCTTAAATCTAAGACATTTCCATTAAAATTACTCTTGCTATCTATAACATATGGTGTTATATGTTATCTGTTTATTGTTTTTAAGTCAAATTATATACTTTCTTTAGAAAATTCTCTAGTCAGAAGTTGCTGTGATAGATGCTATTTGGTAGGAGGCCTCTCCCCTTTCCTCCTCTTTTCCTCTATGCCAATAAAACTTCTTTGGAAATCAAGAGAAATCCCATTAGTGAGTTTGGGTATTAGAGACCAACCGGTAAGCAGGCTGCCCCTGCTTGGGTTTCTAAGAACCTCCATGATCCTGATAGTCACGTTCACAGTAAGAAGAGAAGGCAGGCAATAGTGCCCCACAAGAGCTTGAAAAAGGCAAATTTGTTCAACCCAGCCCAGCTCCCACTGCCTCTTTAAAGCCTGGCTCCCTGAGGTTTGATTCGCCCCAGGCCCAGTGGCCATAAATCTCCTAGGGCCTAGCTCTCCACCCTGTGAGATTAGCCACATTCCTCAATCGGTTTTCCACAGGACATTATGGTATTTAGTAACTTGAAAAAAGTTTGGAACAATCTGGAAACCTAGGAAAAAAAAGCATGAATCTCCCATACGAGAGATGCAGGGAGTTGCTGGCATTTCCAAGGGCAGCTTCATGCTGTGCTTAGAAAACAGCTGTTCTGGGAGGCAGGGCAATTGGCTAAAGGATGCTGCTGATAAAGTAGGGGAGTAGGTTCGATGTCCACGATCTTTTTCTATGTCTTGACTAGATAACAGTTTTATACAGCTTTTTTTTTTTTAAAGAACATTCTTGGTCTAAATATAACAAAACCATCCCAATAATTCAAATAATATTTTATGCTTAGCTGATTCAACAGGGCCTCTCCCGCAGAATGGTAAAAAGTGAAAGTTCTAGAAACAACTAGCCAGCTCTGCCACTTACTAGCTAGGAGATCCTTGGCTAGTTGCTAGATTTCTCAGCAGCCCAAGTGCCCCATCTGTACAATGGAGGAGCAGGAGAAGCTACTTACACAGGCTCATATGAGCACTGAATGAGCTAATACTTGTAACCTACTAACAGGGCTGGGTCACACATGGTGATTACCCATGACTGGGACCCAGATTCCTCCGTGCAGGGCAGCCTATTGCATCTCTTGCAGGCCTCCTTTCTGTTTCTATACAAAACAATATTTAAAAAGATACTTGTGAATTATAAAAGAGCCATGGGTCATATATTTATTATTAGGTAAGTTAATAGTGCAGTCATGTGAAAATTCATCATATATGAGTTTATTGTGTAAGTTAACACTGAATGACTACTTGGTACATGGTAAGAACTGCAGAAGTTCCTTAAATAATAAAATTTACATGTCTTTGTGGCCTGGGTCTAGTTTGCTGGTCTTTGAGAACTGGGACCCTGTGAGACGTGACAGGTGTGCTGGTACTCCAATCCATTCTGAGACAGGACCTCATGGAACCCGCAGATGACAGCCACCTGACTGTATAAAAAGTGCAAAGAACCTAATTTCTCCTTTCTCAGGGAAGAGGTTTCCCTACAAGACCTAGGATTGCTTGAATTGGAAGAATTTCAGAAACAACAACAACAACAACAACAACAATTTTAAAAAGGCAAGAGAAAGGCTCTGACGGGGAGAGGGAGGGAAAAGGGGAGTGAAGAGACCAGAGCAAGGGCTCTGGAGCCAGTGACAACCACAAACAGAGGGAACATTCCTGACCACCGTCCCAATCTGTGAAGAGCCAGGCCTCAGCGGCCATCATCCAGAAATTTGAACATCTGCTCAGAAGGAACAACTCTGATAATGTACACACTCTGTATTAGGAGTCTGAGTCTGAGGGAACAAGCTCTAAATTTAAGCCTGAAATCTTTTTTCCGAGTACGTGTTCAGAGTATGACAAAGCCACTCCCTCACTATTATTTTCTGGCAGTTATGGAGCCCTCCTGGTTACTGTGCTTCCAAATCATAAATGGGAGTTGACACAAATGATAGAAAAATGACCTCTGCATCTTCTGATTCAGGGTTTGCACTCTTGTGCACTCTCTGCTTGTCTTCAATGTGGGGAAATGGCAGAAGGAGCCATTCCAAACCTCTGGCTTACAGCAATGGGCACGGATGCTTGTTCGCTTGTGAGGGTCCACCTAGCACACGGGAGGAACCAGGAGCCGGAATGATCTAACAACCTGGTGAGAAAACTCCCGGCATCGAAGGGAGCATGTGCCTGCCTCCATGTCATCCACCATGGCAGTTTCTCTCTCTGCCATGCCCCCCTTCAATTTATAGTCAATTAGTGCTTTATGAGGCTATAAATCTGAGTAAAGGAGGTCAATACAATACATGCCATGCTTCAGTAGTAAATTCTGACAAAGCTAATGATACTTTAAAAACTTTAGGCCATTTATCCTGAGATGATGTACCACCCTCCCTATCATCCAGGAAGAAAACAACATTCTCTTTGAGTTCCCAAGAGATGCCGAGTCTGGGATGGCTTGGCCAGTGGCCTTGCTCACTCTCATTTGCAGTGGGCATTAGCAAGTCTTTCTGAGCATCGCAGCGATACAGAGTGTCCATAAAACTAATTAGAAACATCTGAATTGGACTGAAACGCAGTCACTTTCATTAGGCCAGGGCTCTGGGTTCCAACTTGTTATAAATCTATGAGCTTGGTAGGCTCCTGCAAAGCCCAAAAGGAAACTGTCTTCTTTCAAATTCCCTCCCATGGTGTCCAAGTTATTTGGGTCAAATCATCCCCCCAGCCCTCACTTGCTGTGGGACATCTGGCAAGTAACTTGATGTTTCTGAGCCAGCTTCCTCTCCCATATAAAGGAGGAATGAGATCTCCTCACATAGTTTGGTAAGGAGTAAAGTCACAGGTACTCAGCAAATGGTCATATTCTTCCCACCGTCCACCTTCCTACCAGGAGAGAATTCTTTCCTGGCTCACTGTGATGCTAAATGGTCTCAAAAGGAAGCCTTACCCTTTTCCTGAGGTTCTTTCCATCATGCCATGTGTGGGAGGAGCCGCTGGAGTTCTCGCTGCAGGTGCTCGAGAGAGACAGCTCGCTGCTGCTGCAGCTGTTTCGAGGACAGGGATGACCAGGGATAACAATCCCAAAACCAGGGCATTTCAAAGCAGGGGCTCCTGGTTTTGCATTCAGTTGGCATTCCTAAAAAAGCAGGACAGCTCTGAGCCAGGGCTTTTGCTTAGGGGACAGTAAATACCAACTTGACATCATAGTGAGGGAGAGGCGAATGTAGCCTAGTGGTTAGAAGCATAGATTTTTGGGGTCAGACAGCCTAGTGGTTCAGATCTTGGCTCTGTCTCTTGCTAATACCCTAGGAGGAATTATTTAATCTCTTAGAGCTACATTTGTTCTTAAAACGAATAATGATAATATTGCCTACCTTATAGAGTTACTGCAAAGACCAAATGGAATTCTAGATTCGGAACATATCACATGGTACATGGCCTAAGTAGGTACTTGATTATGATGAACTGTATCACTAGGAGCCAGAAATATCACAATGGTAGTTTCCCACTGTCTCCAGGCAGACTGGTCAAATAAGCATTTCCATGTCAAGCATTGGCCAATGGCACAAAGGAATGAAGACAGAGTAGCATCTCTGACTGAAGGGTTCAAGAGCATGAGCACTAGACTGGGAGTTTAGTGACCTGGATCTCAGGGATCTGCATGTTGCCCCTGGCAGGAGATACTGACTACAAAAAGCATTTAACTTTTATGTGCGTCAAGGTCTTCCTTTGTTGGGGGCAGGGTTGGGGGAGGAGTTCTACCATATTGCTCCCAGGGCCTCCTATACCGCGTCAGTCTAAGTCAGGAATCAAATGCCTGGGAAGCCATGTCTAGTGGCACGCCAAACTGAGGAATCAAGAGGCACTGTTGGAAAGGTTACAGAACTTTCCATATCAGTTGGATGTCCAAATGGTAAAGACTGCCACATCCACTAGATCTGGGTTCCATGACGAAGGTGGGGACACAGGTGACAAAATTGTAAGCATCCGAGCACATCCTGACAGGCACATTCTTGGCCCCTCGTGTGACAGATGAAGCTCATGAGCTGGACAAGCTAAAATAATTTAGCGTCCTAATCACGAGAGCAACGTCTCTCCATGACAGTCTCATTCTACTCTCCTTTCTATATAAAGCTTTGTCTCAGAAGCTCTTTGATGGGGAACCATCTGCCTTTGTGTCATTTGCAGAATGGCCAAGCCTTGTACTTATGCGATTTATTGACACTTTATGGGTGCCTTTGTTACCTGAGTGCTTATCCCTGCTCTCCAAATGCATCTCCAGCTGACGATGACTAAACCCCACTCGAGGAAGGAAAGGCGTGCTGTTGTGGGAGCGCTCGGGGTACATGTTAACCCCCCACATAAGTACAAAGGGTATATTTAATTTCCTCTCTAATCAATACCCATAATGCTTAAGAAGGTTAGATTTTCAACATCAGGCATTTGCCTGCTATCAATACTTCATTTTTGCTGCATAACAATCCCCTTAAGTGATCTAAATATGCCAAGACATTTTACTACTCTATCCCCTACCCCCGAAATTTGGCTCTAAATAGCACTGAATGGAGAACCTTGTCTTAAAATTCAGCATTCAGCAATATCTGTTGATTTGTGACCTTGTTATTGCTGCATGTAGCTTACTTAAGGAGAGTTTATTATTTGTATCTTGACAGATGCCTACAACCAGTAGTGTTACTGCACAGGAGTGCCTGGCGTCGCCACACAGAGCACAACTAGGACAAACTTTCAAAAGTAACATATTACGCTCCCCTTCTACTTGTGCGCCTTCCTATTTTCACCATCGCCAAGTCTCATATTTTGCTGCTTGAGTACACGCGGCAGTGGCTTTATTTAGGACTGCCTCTGCTCTGACAGATCGATCTGCCCACCAGAGAGAGAGACTGCCTGTGCCCTGCGAAACCATCCCAATCTATTTTTTAAAATTTTTCTTTAATTTTTATCTATTTTGAGAGACAGCTGGGGAGAGGCACGAGGGAGGCAGAGAGAGAATCCCAAGTAGGCTCCGCACGGACACTGCAGAGCCCAGTGTAGGGCTTGAACTCAAGTGAGACCGACTTGACCCGAAATCAAGAGTGGGACACTCAGTTATCTGAGCCACCCAGGTGTCCCCAGGTATAAATTTTTCTAACGGCCCTTTGCACAACTCTGAATGGCCTTAGGTTACTCTTCGTACTCCTCCTTTTCTCGAAGTACTGAAGCTTCCATGATTTCCCTCTTTCCCACCTATTCCTTCCTACTACGCCTATCAAAACAACATCTATTTTTACAGCTCAGCTCCATTCCCAGGACTCTTTTTACAAATGAGCATCCTTGCCCAGTCATTTCCCGTGTGTGTGCCCCCTGTACAGATGCTGGGTTTAGATGACAGAAATTTAACCTCAGAGCTACCAAAGAAGGGAATTGCTGCTTCTGCCTTTGGTCATGAACTTGAGATGAGCAGATGTGACTAAGCTTACTTCAGGGAGGTGAAGACCTATCACTGCCATGTGGAGGCAGGTGGGGCTGGGGGTGGTTAAGCAGAGAAGTGTCTTCCAAGCCAGGCTTCTCATACCTCAGTGTGCACATGTGTCATCTGGGGTCTTGTGAAATGCAGATTCTGAGTCAGTAATTCCGAGGTGGAATCTGAGATGTGGTAGTTTTGACAAGTTCCCAGGTGTTTCTATAGGCTGCTGTTCCAGGACTTTGAGTAGAAGGTCCCTAGGGGAAGGTGTGAGACAGGTCTACCTCCGATGAGGGGTTACTTGGTGGCAAGTTGTGTTACCACATGGCCTGACCTGACTTTGTGGAGCAGGATGAAGGAAATGGTCTGAGCCTACCCATGGGCCAGTGCACTGTGTGAGTGTGCGTGTGTGTGTGTGTGGGGGGCAATTACAAGGTAATTCCTTAAAAAGAAGAGGAAGGGCCAGTCCTCCATATTGGACGTTGTCCATATTTCCCCAACATTATATAATGAATATTTGAAGTTAATAAGGAACCCAGAATCTCTAACATCATGGCTGCAATGCAGGCTCCTTTTTCCTGAAGTTTCCTTCATCAGCACATGATTATCAAGCAGGATTATCTACTCCAGTGAATAACTAGCTGTTCTGTGGCTGAGTGCTTTAACTCTAAGGCCATTTATTAGGCTTAAACGTGGGCTCATCCACGGGCTGACTCCTAGACCTTGAGAAAGTTATTTAACCCCTCCATACCTCAGTTTCTTTATTTGTGAATGGAGATGAGGAAAGTCCCTACCACACAAGGTCACAGTGAAATCCAAACAGCCCCTGGCATATAGCAATGCTTAGTAACATTTAGGTGTTGCTTCCATTATTATTATTATTATTATTATTATTATTATTATTATTTTTATATACACATGTCCTGACTCTTGAACTAAATCACAAGCTTACAATCCCCCTAAGGGACCCTATGTTACAGTTGTGCTACCACTGCTGTCTGACACCTCGCACACAGGAACCGACTGAGCAACAGCCAATAGTGTGGGTGCCCTTCGTTTCTGGACATTATTGATATGAGCTTCTGGAGAGATATACTAGCAGATACGGCTCTCTGTTATCATTCTCCATCTTCGCCATGGTGTTCTGTGGCTGCGGCAGAGTGCCGATTATGAAGAAGAACAGAAATGCACTACGCAGCAGAAATCTTATTACTGTCCCCGTATGGTGGGTGGGTATTGTGGTACACACATTTTATGTACCGTGGGATTTCATCCTCACCATGATTCTCAGAGATAGAAAAGAAATATCATTATGCTCGTTTTTAAGATGGAGAACTTGAGGCACAGTGGCACTGCTCTCTTACAGAAGGTCACCAAGCTAGTACGACATCCCGAGGTCAGGCCCACACCCTAGGCACTATGCTATGTCACCAACGAAAGCCCCTGAAAGTCAACAGAACTCCTGGACATATATGGACCACCAAGCACCCAAACGGGAAGAGTTTTTTTTTTTTTAATGCACTTGTTTCTTTTTTTTTAAATATAATTTATTGTTAAACTGACTTCCATCCAACACACAGTGCTCATCCCAAAAAGTGCCCTCCTCCATGCCCATCACTCACTTTCCCCTCTCTCCCTCCCCCATCAACTCTCAATTTGCTCTCTGTACTTGAGAGTCTCTTATGGTTTGCCTTCCTCCCGCTCTGCTTGTACCTCCCCACCCCTTCCCCTCCCTCATGGTCTTCTGTTAAGTTTCTCAAGATCCACAAATGAATGAACGTGGATGGAACTGGAGGGTATTATGCTAGTGAAACAAGTCAGTCAGGGGAGAATTCTAATTAGTAATAGATAATGATTATTATTAAAATGACTCTTTGCCAAAAAAAGTATAGTGGTTTCCATAGTAACATTATCTTAATTATGTTGGCTTCATTGACAAAATACACCCCCTTTGCACTACTCAAAATTTTTCTTATAGTGTATTTTAGATTACCATCTTGGTTGACTCATGCTTTAACATCCTTATTGTGAGAAATGTAATACAAATTCTGGAATTAAAAAAAAGGCAAGAGAGACAGAGAGAGAGAGAATGAAGTCAAAAGTTCCTTGGATAAAAACTGCACACTTAAAAAATTCCTGACCTTAAGACCATATTATAGATTGGAAGGCATTAAGGTCTTCATGAATGTTTAAAGTGACAGCATTCCACTGAAATTTAATTCCAATCTAAATTGAAAATATTTACCTTTGATATAGAATATCCTATCTACATTGATAAAATTATATGGCAATATCAAAAGCCAATTATCCACAAATGTTCATCTGTCATTGTTTTAAGCCTAACCTAACATTTTTCATTACATATTTATTTGGCTCTTGTATTTTGCAAGTTACTTTCTTTATGTCAATGAGAATTAAAAGCCATTCTGGTTAAACTTTTGCCAAATAAGCACAAAGCTAACCCTAGCTAAAGAAAAAAATGTACAGCCTATGAATTTTTAAAAGTTCATACATAATATATCATAAAAGTAGGATGAATAATATAGGACATGGGCTTTAATAAAAAGCTCCTTGACCATTTCTCAGACTTTGAGATGTAATCAATACCCAAAAAGGTATCTTGGGGACAAAGGCAAGATTTATGATATTTTTGCCGAGAGTGACACTTTCTGCTTACTCTATCAGCTGGGGGACATGATATTGAATTTCAGAGAATACAAGAAAGGAAGGTATTTTTATCTGGCTGACAATGCTTCAAGGATGCGCTTTAAGGTTCACTTGTGATATCATATTTGATGGAAGGAAAATAACATGAATAAGCGTTCTGAAGGCAAGAGGGAAACTCACATGCATCTCAACATCAGCTCGTGACTGCGTCAGACTTCGGCTTCTTTCCATGTCTGAGAGCAAATCTCCGGATGAAAGATCTAAGATGCGTGAATGAAGTTTCTAGGGAAAAACAAGCAGAAATGTTGCACTCTGGTGATTTAATTGTTTATTTTCAAATCCTGCCTTGGCCAGCTTAATCTCTAAGGAGTTGCCATTTCTAGAGTAGATCATATGTGTCCTAACCCAAAAAAGTTTATTCTAGTTTATGAGCAAGCCATATGCATCTATGTGCAAACTACAGCTTATAAATAGTAATCGCACTCTCACTGTCTGTCGGTCTGTGCTGGAAAGTACTAGTAGGAAAAAATAAGTAGGAGGAAAAATGTGAGTCATCGAATACACTTACTGGCTAGTGTGAAAAATAACTTTTGATATTCGTGTTAGAAAACAATCACCATGTTAACCTTATTATGTTGAATAGTGGTTAAGATCTGTGCAAATAATTATAAAAGTGACCTTATTTCTAAACAGCATTGATCTTGTAAAATTTTCCCTTGGATACATTTTAACTCAAAGTCATTAATGTCATCTGTTAGGAACAATTAATGTGAATAGAAAATAATTGCATCTGGGAGCTGGGGACTTGGAGGATTTTGCACATTAATATTCACATGCTATTTGATTATATACGCAATTCTTTATTTCAGCTTTGCTTGGGAGGCTGGCTAAACCAGGGACACTTCACTATATTAATCTTTATACTAATTACTAAGGCTTTTCTGTGGACATTAAATTTGATCTGTTTAATTGCAAATACAATAAAACTTGTGATTTATGTCCAATGTTTCTGCAAGGCTGATGACATTTTAAAATGGTACTTGTAGCCTGGTTTGTCTTGGTTACAACTTTTGTGACTTCAGACACTAAAAAATCGAATTGAGTAAGTAAATAATGTGGCCAGGCATGCCTCCCTCACCTCTGAAAAGTTCTTCAATTCCTTTTCCTCCCTGGAAGGGCTTTGCTGCATACTGATGTCGATCCAGGAAATGTCCCGGCTTCTCTGTCACTAATTAGTATTAGGATCATCTTAGAGTACAGGGGTGGCCTCGCCAGTCACTCTGTTCCTGCAAATGTGCCCTTGTCAGTGGGGACAGGTGACACCACTAAAATGTGGAACATTTGCTATGTTCCCTTTTTGACTCCCCTTGGACTGAATGTGCATGAGAGTCCCTGTGGGTGTGGTTAGTTGGCCACCAAACAAACATGTTTTCAGCACCTGCTGGAGGAGGAGCACAGGGTGGGGCTGTGTGGCAGCCCTCAGCAGAAGGGCGTATTTTCTAAAATGGATCATCCTTCTCTTCCCAGTGAAGTTCTAAATCACTATTTGCTTCAATTAAAATTTTTTTTAAAGTCTTAAAAAATGTTTATTTATTTTTGAGAGAGGGAGGGAGGGAGAGAGAGAGAGAGAGAGAGACAGCGACAGAGACAGAGAGACAGAGTGCAAGCAGGGGAGCATCAGAGAGACAGGGAGACACAGAATCCAAAGCAGGCTCCAGGATCCGACTTGTCAGCACAGAGCCCAACGCGGGGCTCAAACTCCTGAACAATGAGATCATGACCTGAGACAAAGTCGGATGCTTAACTGACTGGTCCGCTCAGGCGCCTCCACTGCTTGCTTCAGTCCAACACTTATGCTTTCCTCAGTCTGTGTTTGTGGACCTCCTTTCACCAAAAAGGGCATAAATCTTAAACTGGTTGCCTGTTATTTCGAAAATTCTAACTTTTCCAACAGAGCTAAGACATCAATAGGTAACTAGAGTCAGGATGTTGTTTCTGTGCACATTTTGGATTCCTTACCTCAAGCTCCCTCTAGAAACTGAGTCTCCCGGGGGCACTAGTCATTTAATCCCCAGGACCTGTCACAGTGTGTGATAGTAAGCAGCAAGAACCCAACTGATGCTCGTTGTAATCTATAAAGAAAAAGACGTCTTCATGTTTTTTTCTGCCCACATATGGGTTTGAAAGATTGAGAGAGTGTCAAAAGAATGATAATGCTCTGAGACATAAGGGTTCATTTATCAATAGGCAAACAATCCAAGAAGTTATAGGAAATGACGTGCAAGAAAAGAAATGGTGATTTTGAGTGGTATATCAGGTGATATTGAGGAAGAGTCCTTCTAGGTTAGTTATCTGATGTAATTTGGTTCACGGTTGCGCTTCACTCCTTATCAAATATATGATGTCATCCTTTGCTTTCTGCATGAATCTATGTGTGTATAAATGCATCATCCTAAATGATGTTATATTTTAGCAGTTTATCTCCAAATGTTCACTTCCCCTCACTTGAAACCAGTAACATTGTGTAGGAGAGGAGACACATCCTAGATCAAGGGGCCAGATGATCTGAGTTCCAGCTCCATGTAGGAGTTTTAACCAGATCTTGGGAATGTAATGGAATCTCTCTGTCTCAGATTCCTCGCTGGTTACGGAGGGATTGAAATGGCTACGTAACCTCCCCCACAGGCAAGGAGAGGTGTTGCCACGGTCAGGAACAACACCAGATAGGACAACCTGCTGGCATTCACATAGCCTCACACCCATACCTCGAGTAGATGGGAGGTGATTTCTTAAATGCTAAGGTACACGTGGATCCTCTGTTGTTAGAGTTTCTACATATGTAATGCAAATACAAACTGACTTGGAAAACAAAATCTATTTCTGTGTTAAAGCTGTAGGCAGGAAAATGGTAGGCAAATATCATCTTTTCACACAACTTGCCTTAAATAACCAAGAAAGCTCACAAGCCTGTAGATGTTACATTTCTTTTTTGTTGTTGTTCATTTCTTAGAATAAGAATTTTTATGAAAGGCTTATATTTTCACATCTGTATAGGTATATGTAATATTCTAATAAATATATTCTCACAGACATGCACATACAGGTGTACAAGAGAAGAAGCACATCACTTTTCAAACTGGTACTTCGATGTTATCTGGGCTTAATACTGATCTCAGTGTGGGGTCCCTGGGTGGTTCAGTTGGTTAAGCATCCAAGATCAGCTCCGGTCATTATCTTGAGGTTCATGAGTTCAAGCCCTGTCTCAGGCTCTGTGCTGACGGCTTGGAGCCTGAAGCCTGGAGCCTGCTTCGGATTCTGTGTCTTCTTCTCTCTCTGCCCCTCCCCTGCTTGTATTCTATCTCTCTCTCAAAGATAAATAAATATTAAATAAATAAAAATCTTGGGGCAAAGCAGGTAGAATGTATACATGGGGAGTTCCACTAAAGTTATTGTCAGAAAGAGCATAAGTGACAGGAGAATACTGTGACCTCTTGAAAGACATCTCCCTGCTTAGTTAGAGGGAAAATTCTCAGCATATACCTATCTATAGTTCATGTTCATGGCTAGTGTCCATCTGGATAAAATCTCTCACCTGAAATAATTCAAACTTAGAGTCTGTAACCAGAAAATGAGGAAGAATCTTGAATGGAGACATGAGTCTTAAAATGTTTTAGACATGAGACGCAGCAAGATTATTCAGGAGAGGTTGAAAATTGACCTCACATAACCTCTTATATATTATCTGAGTAACTTAGATTCCACTTGGTGTTAGAAATAGAAACTCCTGGCCTCACACATTTCCAAACCAGAGGTCAGTGAGATCCTTTTGCTCAAACACTCCTTTTGATGGAAAGAATCAACCCCTCCCTTCCTGCCAGACTGGTTTCATCAAGTCCTCTCACTTTTGAGATGATGCTTTTGTCTGTCTTCTCATGGCACACCCTCCCTGCTCCTGCCCACCCACCTAAAATCTGCTCACCGCTCAGGACTGCATTAAAACCCTACCTGTAAGGTCATCTGTCATCAGTAGCCCATACTGGATTCCACATCTAGCCAGATGACATCCCTGGCCCATTTTGACCCTGAACCTGAGGGCCATGATGGCTGAATGGCTCCTGTGGGGAGGGTCTATTTTCCTAATAGGGTGATCAGCTCTATGCGGATGCAAACCAAGCCCTGTATTTCTGCTCTGTTCCTGTGGTAGGGACTAGCTAAGCGTCCTGGAATGGATTCTCTCTTTTCTCTGGGCACATAGTTAGAGGCTGTCTCCCAGCCTCCTTTGCAGCAAGGTGTAGCCACGTGACATGGTTAGTCTAGTCTGTGGAGTGTGACCAAAAGTGATGTCGTTCCTGGCTCCGGAATATCTTCAGTGTGCGGTGTTAGGCTCTTTTGCCCTCCAGTGGCTTGAGGCAGCCAACTGGGCATAGCCACCTTGTAAACCATGTGTTAAGGATGGAGCCACTAGGGAGAAGGAGGTTCTGTTCCTGAATTGCCAACCGAAAAGGGTGCCACCTGGGGATCAGAGATAACTTTTTTGGATTTTCCATGAGGAAGAAATAAATACGCACTGGGTTTGAGCCATTATTCACTTGGGGGTTTGCCATCATGATTAATATTAGCCTGGCTGAGAAAGTCCTCCTCTGAGGTAAGCACTCTGTAGCGTGCAGGATAGCTACTCCATCAATCAGTCAACACACACAGGTTCTCACACACACACACACACACAGTCACAGGTGTGTAGGTCAGCAGACCAACGTGACTTCTCACACTGTGGACTGTCAGCTTCACAGGGAAAAGGCGTGTTTTCTGTCACTATGGGGGGCAGGGTGGGGGGATTGGTGTGATGTGCTAAAGTGTATTGCAATCCATCGTCAGAACACAGGGTCAGGCCAGTATAATCTACCATGCTCAGCTCTGGGGGGCAGCTAGTGCGAGAACCACAGGTCAGTGACATTTGGTGGATAACCCTGTCTTGGGTCTGCCCACCCAGTTCTGAACCTGTAATTCAGGGTAGAGAAGCATTTGCCTGGACAGACTGCACCCGGGGCTGGCTGCTCTGTATCTGGTGGGATGAGGGTGGAGTAGCCCCTTCTGAGCAGCAGATACTGATTGGCAGCTCTCCAGTTAATGATGGCAGTGGAGACTGGATGTGGTGGTGCACTTGGGCCTTCGGAGCTGGGCTGGAGGACCAGTTTCCCATATCCTGTTTCTCTCTTCACCTCCGGAGCTGCAGTTCTCAGGTGCTCCGTGAAGGCTCCTTGCATTTAACAGAATTCTGCTTCTGGGTTTTTCCTCAGGATGGAAGTGGGGTCTTCACTGGAAGGCCCCTGATGGCTGAGGTCAGGAAGACACTGAATCCTCACTTAGTGGTGCAAGGTGAGGGTAAAAAGTAGAACTTTTTGGCAGACATTTGGGCAGCATGGGAAACCAGGCTGGAAAAATCAAGTAAAATCAGGTGATGGAGCAGCCTTTGTGTTCAGTGACGTACTTCCTAAAGTCTGAAACGGAACGTGTGGGGTTTTTCATGCCAGGATCTCAGAAGTCATTAACTCAGCGTAAGAGGTAAAGAGGAAAGGACTTTTCTCCCCGCAGTCCAATTTGGTGATACAATTAATCTAGGCTTGTAATCACGCATACAATTATTCTCCCCTCTAACTAGGAAAATCTCTAACTAGGAGATGGTGTACATTTGATGAATGGGTTCTACCAACATGAGTAATTTAGGCTCAGCAGCAGAGGTAGAAGTGAATTAGTGTTTTTAACGTGATCTGCCCCAATACCCTTGATTTACTTGACCTTGGTGGATACTTCTGTGTGGACAGTCAGAATTCTACCCCAGGCCTATTGTATGTTCTCCAGAGTTGCTTTTTTTGCTCCCTGTGAAAAAGGCCTCTCAGTTAAAGGGGATGACTTCCATACCCACAATTGATTCTTGAGTTCCTGTTTTACGTATCAAGTGAGAAAGTCTGTTAATTAGCACACGAACTACTGCTAAACCTTCCCTGAAATGCCCACATTTCCCTGAATTCTGTTCACAATATGCTCCACCCATTTGAAGGTATCTTTTACTCTCAAAAGTTCATATTAGGATATATAGAAGAAGCATGCAGACATTTCTCAAAATCTGCCCCCTCCCCATTGGTATCTTTAACTGCTCAGTATCCTGCCCAGGAGACAGGGTATTAGGCACCTTCCTCACCTCCTTTGCTGAGCACTGTTGCTCCCACTCTCTTGGCCAGTTGCTCCTTTGGACTTGGCCTTTTATAAGGGATCACCCTCATGTGCAAATTTAGTGGCCTCGATCCTGGGCTGATCCCTCCCAGGAAGAACTCATTGGTTTTTCAGGTTCAGCTTTGTTTGCAGATCACCCTGACTCCACTTTGAAGAGCTCATCTCAACTCACAGCTTCCAGAAAGCTTCCTAGAGCCCTGCTCCTGCTCCCTCAACTCAGCCCCAGGCTGGCCCTGGGCCACCTATTTCATCTCCTTTAATCCCACCACGCGGGGAGCAAGTCTGGAGTGTGCTATTATCAAATCCTCTGAGCATCTTTTGATAACTGCTAACTTCAGATGATTTCCTATGAGTTCACCACCTTCCTGGGCAGCCTCTGTTACAGGGACAGAAAACGCAGGTGGTGGTGGATTTGGTATGTTTAAGAGACGTGTTCTAAATATGGCTCTGAGTTAGACATAACCAGGAGAATACGCTTTGTTCTTTCTGTTGGATAACAAGGCAATTTTCATAGGTATGTGCAAGGCTCCAGAAGGAAGTTCAAAGAATCTCAATAGTGTGGAGGCTGATTAAGATCATTTCTTCTTGGAAGCTTTACTCACCAGATGATTATCCAAAACACCCAAAGTTTTACTTTCTGCATATACTTAGACTTAATATTTTTGCCATCTTCAGGAAGTGTGATTTTTCATCAGCCCTTCCAGATACCATCAGGAGAGCAAACCCTGGTTCACAAGTCACAGGTTTCATTCTATTCCATTAAGAATTTATTATAAAACTGAATATTATATAACTGTCTATTATGTAACGGAGTATTAAATGATCATTTCTTAGATTTACAAAAATTTGAGCCTAGGACAGAATCTTTTTGGCTATGAGCTAATGTTTAATTAATTATGCCATTATTTCCATTTTGGGATATAACAATAACACATAATATCTGCATTCATCCATCTTGCTGATGCAACAGAGTATGGTTTTTCGAATGTTCTCCCGGAAGGTCTTTAAAAAACACCTTCACTAAGATTGGATCTCACTCAGAGTCTGAAATTTTGATAGCTTTAAAGAAAAACATATACAACAGTTCTTGCTAAAATTATTATTTTTCCCAACAACTCCTAGACTCCCCTGCACATCAATCTTTAGATGCCCCGGTACATTCTGTTTCACTCTGGATGCCTCTGTAAATGACATGGTTCTACATCCTCTTTTCTACTTCTCTGGGATCGAAGGTTATAAAATACTTTTGAAACAATTATTCTAGAACTATTTTCAAAACCTCTTCAAGGGCCCTTGCTACCATGACAACCTGATTATCCGGTGGCTGCCTAAGGGGGCATTTGGGTTTGGTGACTAGGAAGCTCATCGGGGCACCTCCGCAGCTTAAACTGATGACTGGAGTACCTCAAATCTGTCCTGTCCTCTGCAACTCCATTAACAGTGCCCTGAGGACCCACAGGGTGAGAACCAGGAGGAAGAAGGATGGGCATGAAAAGAGCAGACCTTGACCTTGGGAACCTCCACTCTAATTATTTCAACAAGAAGCATTTATGAAGCATCTACTGTGTACAGAGTCCTGACTATGAACTATGAAGAGACTCAAAGAAGCTCATTAGTGGAGCCTACTAAGTATCAATGAAGAGCCCAAACCCAGAGATGAGACCAAAAAAAAAAAAAAAAATCTTAAGGCAGAATATGCAAAAGAGATCCTGATAGAGTAAGGGTGATATGGAGGCGGAAGTGGGGTGGGATGGGGGTCAGCCTGGTAACACATACAAGTAGGATAATGTTCTGTGTAATAAATGTTCACACAACAGGGGCTTAGTTCTCACTCTCAAGCTCCCAAACCTCTTGGTCTCTTTATATAAAACAACAACGAAAAAGAAGCAGAACCAGTTAATATATCACAGCAAAGTGGCAGAACGCTGGGCAGCAGGATGTAGGGTAGGGGTCCCACAGCAGGCCACCTGTGGGCAGGGATGGTGCCAGTTCTGAAGAGTGATTCGCACCTGCTTGCCTGTGACTAATCTGAACACTCTCTGAAATGTCCCTTTTGTGTTCCCCCCTGACTCTGATCTGAGAGAGGAAGTGACTCAGCACAGCCTGAATCTATTCTGGGATCTAAGAGATACAGAAGTGCAGTGAAACTTCCATTTTTATCACTAATTACTTTAACAGGTACTTTAATAAGTGCTTGCCAATTGCCCCTGCTGGTTTGTAAAATTATCTACACCGCATTTTACATTTTTAATCAAGCTTTACTTTCGAGAAGTCTCCTGGATTGCTGACACTTTGGCTTTTTACATGTAGGGAGACAAATTTTCCCTCTGACTTCATAGAACTAAAGAAATTGGAGGGTGGGGAGAAACTTGGCCTGCTATTTTTACCGGAACTATTAGAAATAATGGTGATGGCCACTGGAGTCAAACGTACCATTTATTAAGAAGAAGTGAATCGCCTCCTGCCCTGAGGGGTGCGAAGGCTCTGTATCAAGTCTCTGCCCTGAATCGTTATCTCACGGATCCTTTAACTCATGGGTGAAGTTATTATCTCAACTTTAAGGGCTGAAGAAATCCATGTAATCAAAAATCTAAGGAAGGCGTCCTAAGTCAAAGGTTACATTCCAGTATGAGGTAGAGCCAGGATTTTTTCTTAGATGTGTGTCCTTCCAAGTCCAGACTTCTCCTGCATTCTACTTGCTTCTCACCTGAAGGGAGGGAATTGGTCTCTTTTGCAAGGCGAGTTACTCATTTCTGCCATAATTTGGGTCGCTTCCACCAGTAGCTGTAGACATTTATTGAGCTATGTGTTTCACATAGATTATTCTTTGAAATGCTCATCATAACCCACAGTAAAGGCATTATCATTCCCATTTTATAGGTGAATAAACTGAGGTATACAAGCTAAAAATCTTGTCTAATGTCACATAAATAGTATCTCAGGTCATATGAGTGTAGAGTTAGTTTTCTTAATTTCTATAATTGGAACTGGTTTATGATAGTTTATAAAAAAATTTACAAAAATAACAATACAAATGAATTAGACAGCTAAAGAAACCACATAAGATTAAAAAAAGAAGAATCTCTAAGTATAATGCAATATATCCACTTACTACACTAAAACATCATTCATACATTTATTAAAAACATACTTTCATTATTATTATTATTGTGTTATTATTATTATTGGTAATTTTATTGGTACTGGTGATAATCTTATATCCTCCTTAGAGCTCCACATTCTTTCTGGGAAAACACAATTTTGCATACAATTTGGATCTAACTGAAAATAAAACTAATGAGAAAAACAGCAAACATTTGTAGACTGCATGCCAGGTGCTGTGCTACGTGCCTGTCTTATTTTTTTCTTATTTAATCCTCATAATCACCTAATGAGGTAGAAACTATTATAACTTTGCTTTTTCAAAGGAGACCGTTAAAAGAACAAGAGCAGGTGAGGCACTGTTCAGTCAGAGATTTGAACCCGGACTCAGATGTCACGCCTGCCTTTGGTGGGGTCTCCTCCCTAAGGAAAAACCAAACCGAACCAAACCTCAAGGTCACCCAGCTATACACACACCTGACACCATCCCTCACATCCCTGTGTCGTGAGACCACTTAATCGGACTACATGTTTGTGTGTTACCATATATGGGAGAGGAAGAAGTAAAAACCATGTGAAGAACTATGCCATGTGGCGTCAGGGCTCAGTTTTGAGGGTACGAACCCAACTGAGCCGTGCTAGCATGAATAAAGTAACTTGCTGGAAAGAAAAGCCTCAGTGTCACGACTCTCTGTGGAAGAATCCTGCCACAGGCCCTCTTACGACAGACACCACACTCTCTGCCACTCTGCTGTCTTACTCAGGACACAGTGATGAATGAACACAGTCCCTGCCACCAAGGCGCATGTAGGAGACAAGCCGTCGGGCCTCCTCAGTGTCATGTGCCATGCAAATCTCAGCAGGGGGCGCCAGGGAGGCTTTCCTGAGAAAAATAGCTAAATTGAGATTGCAGGAACAAGAAATGATGCCTCAGGTGAAGGAGCCGAGAAAGGGGGTGGGGAGGCCTTCTGCCCAGGTGAAAGGTCCAGAGAGGAAAGAGAGATCGACATCTTTCTGCAAACAGTTGAGCAAGACCTCGGAGAACTCCGGAGGGTAAAAGGTGAGAGAGAAGTCTCAGCGGTGAGAAACCTGCAGCAGGTCACACAGTGAGTGGTAAGGGCTCGGACTTGAACTCCTCACTTTCTCCAAGGCACATGCTTTCTCCCTCATCCCTCTGCCAGCCCCTCCATGTTTTCCTAATGCTGAACTTAGCTGTGGGCCTCTGTGACTCTTATCTATGTAAACAAGCAAGGCGAGGTCTGTAAGAAGGCACCAAGGGTCCCTGGAAGGAAATGCACGTGCAGCTTCTGTGCCTTTGAGGGGCGCTTCTTCCTTGCAGGGAAGGCGGGGGGTTCAGCCTAGGGTGCTTATTTTGCCCCCGCGCTGACACTGTGCAAAGTGCTGCCAGCGCTCCAGAGGTCTCTCATCGCTAATCCCGAAAACACAGAGTGACTCCCTCGGTGAGCCGAAGGGGTTCATACGTGGTCCAGGCTGCTGGCAAGAAATCATACCTCGGCCCTGCTCTACTCTTGCAAGTACAACAAGTAGACATCAAAATAAAAAATTAGTGCTTCACACTAGAAGATAAACTCCAAGGAAGGGGAAATGTCTTGTCAGTATTTTCGAAACAAACCAACCCCCCAAAAACAAAAAACAACCCCAAAACCCAAAACCCACCAAACAAAAAATAACAAGAAAAATCAACAAACCCCCTGAAGAAAAAAACAAAACAAAACAAAACAAAGGAGAATTACTTATAAGATAGATGTGTGCCTCCTTACATTATTAAAAGAAAGCTGAGAAAAAGGAAATTCAGGGTTTGGGATATGACAGAACTGCTGGAGCCGTAACGGACTCTAGGATTCACCCTCATGGCACTTCCTGGCATGGGGGCTGCGGAAAGAACTAAATCAGAGCCACAAAACTGACTTTTGTGCTATGTACTCACCTGCATTTTACAGGCCAGTGTCCTGGTTTTAATAGGACAAGTTCCTGGGGTCCCACTCATTTTATATTTGTGAAGACATATTACGTAAACTCAATTTCTGGCTGAATGCTCAACGAGGGCCTTGTCGTCTCACTGCCCCTAATAGTTAATACTAAGTTGCACATTATCAGGGTTTCAGACCTATTACTTCGGTTTGCTTTATAGGCTTTGTTACCACAGATCCACATCACAGTTTCCCCGTGGCTTTATCCCCACAGCAGTTTTTTAAATCCACCGTTACTTTACCCCGTGGTAAGAAATGCCTCATGGTATTATAAACAAGCGGTTGAAAATTGTTATTTATGTGGCTTCCTAATAGCAGTTTGAAATATAGGGCATCAAGTTACTAACTTACAATACTGTTCAATATTAACAGTGGGAAAGGTAATATGTAAAACAGACATTAAAGGATTAGCTGTAAAATACATTCCACTAAGCTAAATCATTTCTTGGCAAATGGCAGTTTCCAGCTATTACGTAGGATTTATCAAGTCAAGTGGATTTATTTTTATTTTTCTATTAGTTTGCTAAATATATTCTATATTTAAATTTCAATCTTATGGATTTTTTTCCCAGGCATATTAAGAGAGGCTGTTGAAAACTGAATGTGAAATGGAAGTGATGCCAGACTTTCAAGTCAAAACTGCTCCTCGGTTTCTCCAGCAAATCCTCCCGCAAATTGACTAAAGATTCAAATGTAACATCCAAGAGAAAAGTAAATGGTTATGATAATACAAACATTTGTATCACAGATTAGGGAGTTACAGCTGCATCAGAGAACAGAGTGAAAGGGCCTGTTCTCCACAAAACATGAAACAATGTTTCTACTCTGTTTTCCCCCTTGTTTCAGACAATACTTAGTTCTAATCAAGCATGTTCTGTACACACTTATAAATTTGTGAACAGGCGCCAAGGAAGAAGGTGGAAAGAGAAATCCCTAATCTCCCAGGGTGGAAATTGTGAAGTATTAAATGGATATTCGATGCATAAATACAAATAACATAATCTCTCTATTTTCTTCTGAGACAGTTACCAGTTACTATAATCCTAAAATTATCCCATCTTCTCAAATCTCTCAAGATTTGTTAATTTTCATAAACTGCTTTGATGGAAACTTTCTTAAAAGATGCACAGTAACCTTTCTCGAGCTCGCCTTTTATTTCAGATCATGGGCAGCATTTTCAACCTCAGAGGATACCAAAAGTGCATTCTTATTTTTCAAAGGAATTGGTTATGGATCTATGAATAACTATTACAAAGATAGGAGCATTTTGAAGCCAAGAAACTCCTCTCACACTCATTTGTGAGAGAGAATCCAGATTCCCAAGAAGTAATTATTATTGTAAAATTAAGGGTCCACTTAGAACACTTGTTTAATAATCAGCTGGTTTTTTATGGGTTTGTTTGTTTTTGTTTTTGTTTTTTTGAGAGACAGAGAGAGATAGCACGAGCAGGGCAGGGACAGAGAGAGAGGGAGACACAGAATCCCAAGCAGGCTCCAGGCTCTGAACTAGCTGTCAGCACAGAGCCCGATGTGAGGCTGGAACCCACGAACCGTGAGATCATGACCTGAGCCGAAGCCGGACGCTCAACCGACTGAGCCACCGAGGTGCCCCAATAATCACCTGGTTTTAAAGATAAAACTTTTTTTTTCCGGAGACTGTGAGTTGGACACTATAGAGATTTCTCCTCAAATGTCCTGTTAATAATTCTAAGGGCTTCAAAACATTTATTACATATAAATCATGACTTTTTTGTTCAGCTCTTTTATGTGGGATGGTAAATTTCTTTTCATAAATACTTTTCTATTGATCGAAAACTAATGGAATAAGATGCCCTCCAACTTGAGTACATAAAAATATAGTCAGAGTGTAAAATGTGAGTCACTTATTCAGAAAGCCCATGGTTGGTTCCCGGAAGATGTCACCTTGCCCAGCAAATCACCGAGCTAGGCTAGGTCGGAGTCGGGTCCGCAAGCGGCCATGTTCATCGCATTACCGCACCACCTCAGTCAACCAAATCCAATGATTCCCCCCACCCTTGATGAGCTGACTTACTTATTATTACCTTTTTAGCTGACGTATTTAAAACAAAGAAGATTAACAGCTAGAAAACTATCTTTTATTTTTTTCATGTTTATTTATTTATGAGACAGAGGGAGACAGAGCTTGAGGCAGGGAGGGGCAGAGAGAGAGTGAGATACAGAATCTGAAGACAGGGTCCAGGCTCTGAGCTGTCAGCACAGAGCCCTACACGGGGCTTGAACCCATGAACCGTGACATCATGACCTGAGCCAAAGTTGGACGCTTAACCAACTGAGCCACCCAGGTGCCCTGAAAGCTATCTTTTAAACATGCAGGATAAAGCCTGGGTTTGGGTTTACAAATTAGCTCCCTTCCCCTTTTGCTAATTTGGATTAGTGGGGAGGCGTAACCAGGGAGGCAAGGGTGGAACATGGCCAAAGTATTATCCTGCTTGGGTTCAGATTCTGGCTGAAGACAAGTTACTGTATCATTTGAGCCTTAGTTTCCTTTGTGGATAATAATAACAATACTAACTCATTTTAAGGGTCTCGTTTTAAGATTTGATGTTCAAGAGAAGGGACTCTGGAATTACAAGGTTGTGATAACTATTCAGTTCACCAAGGGATATGGGACACATGGAATGCTCGACAAACGTTAGCTATTTTCATAACCAGTGACAGAACTTGTGTAATGCATGGGGCCATTTGTAAAAAAAAAAAAAAAAAAAAAAAAAAGACACTAAGAATTTTAAAGTGGTGACCAAATAGCATTACATCAAGCACAGGGACCTTCTATGCCCCTGTGTGAATGTACAGGTTTGCACCCAGAAAGTCCACCCTGGCTCTTACCTTATCTGGTGATCACTAGACTTGGAAAGATACTCCCAGACCAAACAAAGATCTGCTTGTGTTCCCTTTGCTAAGCTTCCTAAGAGTAGACTTGAATTTTATCATACTTTTCAATGACAGAATAGTATGATTCCCGCCCCCCTCCCACATCTTTCTGGAATTAGTGGCAGTGCCAAACGCATGCCTGACAGTATAGAACCAAAAAGAAGTCTTGAGGCAGCTTCCTAATATCATTTCAAGTGAAAAGCCACCCTTCTGGTAGCATGTAGGTGATCATAATTTGCAACACAAGATCCCAAACTCCAGAAAATGTCCAGAGCAGGGCATCCATTTGAGGTAGAAAAAAATACAAATAGCAGGGGAGAGGAAGGTCAGTATTTCCTGGAAAGTCAATTTTGTCAATTCTGAGTTAGGTACTTTATAATCGGAATATTAAGAGTGGCTTGTTCCAAGTTTCTCCTGTTTCCATTTACTTCCTTTCTCAGGAGGATTGCCCATATTCTGGAAAATACTCCTGCTTGGATAGGAAACATGGGAGGAATCCCTCGCTGAGGCATCAAGATGGCTCCACGTGAAGGTGAGCAAAGCTGGGTCTTATATTCACGTTCTCATTTCTGTGCCCACTGATGGGACTTTCCTGTCCCACTCTTTATTTGGTAATGTTTCTTTCTTTTTGAAAGAGAGAGAGAGACAGACAGACAGACAGAGTGCTGTTGGGAAGAAGCAGAAAGAGAGAGAGAGAGAGAGAGAGACATAGAATCTAAAGCAGGCTCCAGGCTCTGAGCTGTCAGCACAGAGCCTGAAACAGGGCTCAAACTTGTGAACTACAGAATCATGACTTGAGCCAAAGTTGGACGTTTAACTGCCTGAAGCACCCAGGTATCCCATTTTTTCTCCCCACTCTTTAGCACCCTCCCTATGTCATACCACTCCCTGATTTTCCTAATCCTGAAATTCACTTACACTTGTCCTGTTGCTACTCATGGTCCCTAACATAACACAGAATTGAGGATCAGTTATAAGTAAACACCCTAGGCAGACAAAGAATGAAGTTAGATAAAATGGCAAATAATGTTTTCAGAATTCTACCCATATAACCTTTCCTGATAAATCTCTGAGAACAGACAGTTTCCTTTGCCACTGCACTGCCTAGACATGGCCTCCCGAAGACACACAGAAGTCAGGGCACCAGGTTTCTCCTCTTCCCCTCCCTAACCTGCAATGTGTAGCTATAATTGCTAACTACAAAAACAGCTATTATTATTTTATACCATGTGGTCCAGCATCACATATCTCTCAGTGTGAAAATCCTTCAGCAATCTCCAATTAATCTTCGCCTGGACCAAGATGGACTCTGTCATGTGCCACCAAAGAACCAGGAAGCCTGCTGCTGGTCAACGGAGTAATTGGGAGGCTCTTAAACTCCTTTTTCACATTTACTTCTTGAATCTGTCACTAGACCCTAGGATCATCTGAAAGAATTAGGCAGCTCTCAATACGATCTCATTATTGACATTTATGTTGATCGATGTTGGCTCTTACAGAATTGGAATCTGCAGATCAATTTCCTTATTAGATTCTTTCTCACTGCTGCCATAATCATTTTATCACATAGGCTGCTGCTATCAGATGCTGCTTTGTCACTGTGTAATGGGACAAGCTAAACCAGTTCCTCTAGTCTGTTACAAGAAACAGAAAATTCTCCTGGTTTTAAATCTGACATTCCTCAAATTTTAAGAAATTCCCTGATAATTATATTTGAATGTCCTCTGGTTAAAACCTATGCCCCGTGGAGGAAACAATGATAATTAAAAAAAATTTTTTTTAATGTTCATTCACTTTTGAAAGATGGAGAGAGACAGAGCCTGAGCAGGGGAGGGGCAGAGAGTGAAGGAGACACAGAATCGGAAGCAGGCTCCAGGCTCTGAGCTGTCAGCACAGAGCTCGATGTGGGGCTTGAATCCATGGACTGTGAGATCCTGACCTGAGCTGAAGTCAGTTGCTTAAATGACTGAGCCACCCAGGTATCTCCGAACTAATGAGAATCTTAAGGTAAAGGTACACAATATTTGTTAGAACCACTTCTTTCCACACAGAGACTGCCCAATGTCAAAGTATAAAACAGGTGCCATCCACAGGGTGATTTTTGCCAGCTACGTAGAGCAGGTGATAATGTCAGTCTCTGGTAGGCTTCCCAAACCTGGCCAGGTCGTTTTGTATACAGGGGGAGAAACAAACCCTCCAAGATGCTTCTAGCTCCACAAGTGGTCATCAGTTGTAAGAGAGCTAAGAAAAAACAACAAACAATAAACCCAAACAGAGTGGCTGCCTTCAGAGGAGGCATCCCTGCTCTAGAGAGGCCAACTCAAGGGTACATGCTGAAGTGGTCAGGACTGAAATCAAATATGAAGCACAGTAATCTAAATATTTTCTTAAGTCTAATATTAAACACGGCATGGAAGGAATACATAATCACCCTTGTATCTACACAGACCTGCAGTTCCTAGGAAATACAAAGACTCTCAGGGTTCCTTAATGTGAGAGCCCAAAAGTCCATGAGTAGGATTCAGAGCCTTTGAGAACTTGGGAGAAAAAAAAAAAGCATCTTTAGTTCCACCATACATGATCTAAAATTTGGCATTTCCTTCAGTTAGGAATGTAGGCGTCAAACTACAGTGGTATCGATTGGTAACTCTGTCACTAAAAGAGATCACAGACACCTTCATGTCATATGGCACTTGTGGAAAATGTCTCTAGATATTGTATATTGGAACCATTACATAAGAACAGCCATTGGAGTTTGTTATTTCATGCTTTAGGAATGAAGCTCATCTTATATATTTTTCCACATCTTAGTAATGGCACCTCAATGTAATTGGTTTCCTTTTATAATCCCATGTGGGATTTTGGACGTAAAAGCATTATTCTGAGAAGGGGACTATAGGCTTTCCTGGTCTAAAAAAAATGGGCCAAGGCTAAAACACGGGTATGAACCCCAATTACGTCATGACTCCCGAACCCTCCATCTTACGCTGTGTGTGACATGGAGACCTTCGGTCATGCTCTGACTTGCAGAGCCGTGGGTGGATTCCATCCATCCTGAGTCCTGATGGTCACCTCCAGAGAAGCGCTGGCTCTGATTGGGCAAGGAACTGACATTAATTTGAATCTCCACTAAAATAAATGAGCTTTCTTTTCATTGCCAAGCTGAGCTCTACAGCTACGATTGTTATGTATTGTTGCAATCTAGGCCTTAATGGCATTTTAGCCCTGTGGTGGGTTCACAGAGAAACTATTTTCAAACTTCAAAAGGCCATTAAAACATGTGCAGATGTCTGGAAAATTAATACTATTATCTAACTCTCACCCTTTGCCTGTAGGAGGCAAGGAAAAGACAGGCTCAATAAAGATATTAGAGATCAATACATGGTCATAAAGCAAAGTGCTGTCCTTCTGGGGAATGCGGATGGTGACAAGCAAGGAATCCGACAGTGCTTGTGGAGAGACTTTCTCATTAGATTTTGTGTAAAAGTCATTCACTTAATATATTAAAAATTAATAAAATTTTAAAAAATGTTTTATTTATTTTTGATACAGAGAGAGACAGAGCATGAGAGGGGGAGGGGCAGAGAGAGAGAGGGAGACACAGAATCGGAAGCAGGCTCCAGGCTCTGAGCTGTCAGCACAGAGCCCGACGCAGGGCTCGAACCCATGAGCATGAGATCATGACCTGAGCCGAAGTCGGCGGGCTTTAACCGACTGAGCCACCCAGGTGCCCCTAATCGATTAAAAATGTAAAGAGAGAATAGGGATGGGATGCAAGGTAGAAGAGAAAAAGAGATAGAGATAATTTTCTGCTACCCTACTTTAATTTTGATGTTCAAGGTCCTGAGATCTCAAGAGTGGAGGCGTTCATTCATTCACATGACAGAACCCAGATTTGTCAAGGTTAATGTTGAACAAGGTACAGTTTCTGTTCTGAAGTGTTTTGAATTTTGAGAGACTTTGGCTCTTTCTGTAAATTTGCAGTAAAGGGAGGTATTCTCATGGTTTCAAGGCTTTTGTCAAGTTTTTAGTACCACAGTCTCTTTTCTTCCTTTTTAACATTTTATTTCCAATAGATTTTATTCTGTAAGTGCCCCAGCTACCCCAATAAAACATGAAAACAAAACTTAATTTTTTATCACAGAATGGAAACTTTACACTTTTATTATAGGATTTCTCTTAGAGAGCTCTTCAATATAGAAAGAGGAAAGAGAAAGAGAAATGTTTTAGAAGACATTTTCAGCAGTTTTTTTTTTTTTTGTCAGTTTTCTCAGATGGATGGAGCTGACCATGGGAAATACACTGGAAATTCTTAAAGCATTATAAGGGATCATCTCTACAGATAGTCCTTCATCAAAAAGCCTGAAAACACCCACAGATTGCGGGTAGTGCATCCTTTTAAATTTGAGAATAAACAAGACCGTGTCAGCCAAGCCAAGATTGCACCTAGCTGTAAGAAACAGAAAAAATGTACTCTCAGGGGCGTAGACACGAACAAATCTTAGGGATTTGTTTTCTCACACAGCAAGAAGTACAAGAGGTAAGGGATCATTGAGATTATGGGGGTTTGTTAGTACATCATAACCTAGCTTATACTGACTGATGAAGTAAGCTCAAATGGAATGACAGTCAAAAAGATCAAGTGGCAAAAGGGTCTAAAACAGGGAGGTGTATTAGCAATCCCTCGACCATACTTTAATTTCACTGGAGTAATTGTGGGTAACACATCCTTCTGAATGGAATGCTTTCCTTTTCAGTTTCAAAATAAGGACTCTCAGGGGCACTTGGATGGCTCAGTCTGTTAAGCATCCAACTTCAGCTCAGGTCATGATCTCATGGTTCATGGGTTTGAGCCCCATGTTGGGCTCTGTGCTGACAGCTAGCTCAGAGGGTGGAGCCTGCTTGGGATTCTGTATGTCCCTCTCTCTCTGAACCTCCTCTGCTCATGCCATCTCTCTCTGTCTCTCAAAAATAAATGTAAAAAAAAACTAAAAAACTAAAAACAAAATAAGGACTCTCAGTATTGCATTGAGCTGTCAACAACAACAACAACAACACAAAAATCCTGACTTACAATCTAATAAACTTATAGGGGTTTATGTGTGTCTTGCTCACACAGCAGGACATCCATAGGTCGGCAGTTCAGAACTGGTGTAGCAGTGCATTCATGTCATCAAGAAGTCACACTCTTCCTATTCCTGCCTTGTTCTGTCATTTTTTGTGTGGGGGCTTGTGCTAAGATAACCACTATAGATCCTGGCATTGCCTCCACCTTCCAGATAGGAAGAGGGGGTAAGCATAAACGAAGAACACTACAGCTGTGCCTAACCCCTTTTATTGGAAAACAAAAGCTTGCCACAACTCCCCATGGCAGATTTCCACAAAGGCCTCATAGGCCAGATGCAGGTCAACCTGGACTCTCCTAGTACAAAGGGAAGCTGAGAAATGGCACGTTTGGCTTTCCAGTATCTGGGGTAGAGGAAATAAGGAAGATAGGTGTGAGCTCAGTGTGATGATTATGAGTGCTACTTACTAAATATGTCCAGTTCCCTTTCCTTCTGGGGACATGTCTTCTTGTGTTTCGTAACGCCTCTGTGGTTGAGTGGGGCCATATACCCAGTCTGACCAATGAAATGTGGGTGGAGTGCTCAAGACTGAAGCACTTTTTTTTTTTTAAGAGCAAAGCATTTTTAATAGTGATGTGAACCCATCCACACCTCTCTTCTCAGCCTGGTGATTGGCAATGTTTGAGATGGTGGCTACTCCATCAGCAATGCCTCCTGAGCGTCTAAGAGGTGTGAGTGGCTTCTGCACTAACCTACAAGAGTAATCTAGCATATGTAAGAAACAAATCTTCCTGTCTAAAGCCACAGATGTTTTGTAGCTGTTTGTTACCACTGCCTATCCTGACTGATTCAATGAGTCAACTTAAAATGTCATCCAGAAGGACCAAGTTTGAGAGGCAAGTAGGCCAATGTATTAGAGATCTCTGAAGCAATACTGATTTCAGTGGGATGACGTCCTGAAGCCAACTTTCCCTACCTCGAGTGCAGTTAAGTGGTCTTTAATTCATAATGTTATTGCCGTCCTTGGACTGTCCACAGGACACAGACAAATGATCTCTCTCTCCTGTGTCTCTACATAGGTGAGTGGCTAATGAAACAGCGTGTTCAAGGTAAGCCACCAAATTTAATATGAACTTCTAGGATGACCACGCACAAAAATTTAATGCATGATAATGAGGGATGGCATAGTTTATGACAAACCTAGTTAATGATACAGTTCATATGTCTGCATTGCTGAGCCTGCCCTAAAAAGGAAGATAAGAAAAAAATTAGGGGTGCAGGGAGGTGACTAAGAGTCAAAGCATTAAGGGCCTCTTCAGTTACATTGAGAATCTGATTTTATCTCTACATATAGCATTTCACATCCTCAGCAAAGTCAATACAAATTCACTCAGTAGTGACAGGGCTTTTCCACAAGAACCCTAAAGCTACCAGCGTCAAGCTCCTGTAACAGAGGCAAATCATTTGGGAGAGAAAAGGGGACATTAGGAGACTTGAGTACAAAGGAGGTGGACTGCTTGACTGGCTGTTTCAAGTTTCACTGTTGCTCATGTTTCATTTTGACTACTACCCCGTTCTTATCATGGGCTGGGAGAAGGAAGCCATATGGATTTGCACCACCAAAATGCTTAGTTCCACAACAGATGGCAACACGGAATCTTTCACAACCTGCTTCTGTGCTAAAAGTCACTTAACAGAACTTCAGACTCTCTGGATGGAAACGTGTGGAGAGTGGGGTGTGCAATAAGGAGAGAACCAAATGGCTCTAAGTGTCAATGCTGATTTGGTCCCTTCTAGACAGTCACGCTCCAGTTCCCCCTTGCAAAGGTCAAAGGCTAGTTTGAAAACAGCAATGGAGGAACGAAAGATTACTGTCACGTAAGCTACACTTCCATGAGAGCTTTTGATTGCTCCTTTAAAAGAAGGTGTGTGATAATCTCTTCCTTTTGCAAAATCCAAGTAGGGATTGCTTCACCTTCCCTGCTTGTGTACATGCCTCAATTTTTTTTTTTTTGTGGTTGTCATCTTTAAGTGTCAATTTTTAAAGCAAACGTAAATAGTGCATCTTTAGGGGCATTAATAATAATGGTTATAGCTATAGTTCCTTCTAAATATTTCAATGGATTCCCACTCTTCCATAAAAAAAAACATAAACCCTTTAAATCTTTGAATCATTTAATTTTATGTGTTCTTTTGGTATTTCATTTGGGAGTTATGGGGTGTGAAATATGCACCATGATGAGAAAACAATTAACCAGCACACCTGTTGTTTATGTATATTGTATTGAAGGAGGGCCAGCTGGAGCTATGATTTTAATCCACACTATGGTGTCAACCAGGGGGCTATCAGAGGTGACCTGACGACACGGCATTCATTACACTTTCATTTGTATTACATGCCTTGCACTTTGCCCTGATGTTGGAAGGATACTTCTCAAGTTAACATCGTGTTTTTAACTCATAATTAGAGAGATTTTCAGATGTAGCAGCAAAAATTCAAGTTCAGATTTACTACAGAAGAAGTAGTGAGTTATAGAACT
>NC_043702.1:93098832-93130221 GCF_006229205.1 Suricata suricatta | reverse complement strand
GTGGAGATTTTCCTAGTAGCCGAGAGCAGACTTCAGTTCAAATTAGTGCAACAAACCCTTTGTAGGTATGTACAATGCAGTGGGAAAGGCCAAGGCGAAAGCAGAGGCCAGGGAAGAGAAAGTGCTTCTGTTTAGTGGGAAAGGGTCGCTCCAATTATCCCCAGAGGTGATGATCCAGACGAGGCTGCTTTTCATGCTTAGGCGGAAGACCACAAAGAGAGGGTGGCAAACATGAAATGTGTCTGTCATTCATCTGGGGACAGACTGTGGAGGTCTAGTCATAAAAATAGTTACAATTGCAACAACTAAAACTGTCACCAGCCAGACCCCAGACCTGGCTTTTAATGTCTACCTGCTTGTACACACTAACCTTTGTATTACGTTTTTCCCTAAAGCTCTTCTTTCTGGTTTGCCTCTTAACTCAGGCAAGTGAAACCCTAACTCGTCCCTCAGGCCATGGTGTCTGTCCTGTCAAGGCTTCCTGCTGGCCCAGGCCATCCAACAGACTGCATGAGCTAAACCATGACTCCAGCCTGCTCAGGTGGACTGGGGACCAAGTCCCGGAATGACCGGTGGTTACTTTTACCTCTTATAATACGACAACTTCCACCCCAGGAGGCTCCTCGGCCTCATTTGCATAAAATACTATGTGTGTATAGGCATGTTTCCTTAAGGCACACGTGTGACCTTCGGCCTGCCCCTATATCCAGTGACAAGGCTTCCTTATCTAAATATCTATCCTAATCCTAAATAAAAGGCACCCATTTCACCCTCTCTGGGGAGTCACAGTTTTGGAAGCAATTCCTCACATGATTTCCTTTCTTTGCAAAAACTCATCTGGTAGAGTTTGTGTGACTCCACCAACGAGCCAATTCACGGTGACTGAAGGTACAGCCACTGTGCGTCAGGCCTGGTTCAGGTCTTTACGCGTTATTTCAATCCTTACACTTCCCTGGGAGGTGGCTATGGTTATAAGTTCCATTTTACAGATGGAGAAACAGAGGTGGGGAAAGGTAAAACAACTTGCCTGAGGGAAAAACCTGGACAATCTGGCTCCAGAGTGCGAGCCCTTAAATTCTATGCCATGACGAATGAACGAGAGCTGCTATTATCACACTAAACATTTCACAGGATTTTCTGAGTCTGTGTTGATTCATGATCTTAAAGTCTGTTTACTGATTCTTGTTTCTGGGTAAAGGTCTCTAAAAATAGACGGGTTTAAATGTACTTCAGTTGGGTTTCTGGGATTCGAGGCAGCTGTCACAGGGCTTTTACAAAGCCTAAGGTGGACCCTGCACCTGTTTTTAGTTCACAGCGGGGCCACCATGATATAATTAAGACATTGGTTAAGACACAGGCTTTGAAGTCAGACTCTAGTTCAAAGCCAGGCTGAAGCATCTAC
The DNA here is from genome assembly GCF_006229205.1 of Suricata suricatta. NCBI lineage: Eukaryota > Metazoa > Chordata > Mammalia > Carnivora > Herpestidae > Suricata > Suricata suricatta. Next base: position 93,128,819 of record NC_043702.1, on the reverse strand, counting down.
CAGCTGTGTGATCTTATTTGTCATCTGTAAGGTAGGAATATATTCCCCCGTACTATCTGACGGTAATGAATGGAGATCCTCCAGGTAAAGCACCGGATGTGGTGTGTGAGGAACTGGAAGTGCTCAATGAAGAGTTGTTCTTACCCTGACTCCCCTCACAGTTCACAGCTGTGTACTTGGTTCAGTCCTAGAAGGCAATCACCTCTCAGCTCACCCCTCTGGGTAGCCTTCATTCCACTGGCGAGTGTGCTGGCTCAGCACAGAACAAGACTGAGAAGTAGGTGTTTTCTGTTGGCATTCTCCTGTCCTAAGTCCCCCAGGAGTCTTAATGCCCAACACACCCAGCAGCTTTCTACAGCCCCGCTCTGAGGCCTGTGTGGGCCTGGTCCAGGCTGCGCTGCATATGACAGGTCTGTCTTCACAATAGTGTAGTGACACCTCAGCTGTCCTCGAAAGGACTTCGTGTCTTAAAAAGAAACTGGGGATGGAAGGCCGAAGTGACCAGAAAAAAAGCACTTATGAATATTTATTTATATTTACTAAAATGATAGCAGAGTCATCTCATCAAATGAAGAAAGTATTAGCCATGCTTTACTTATATCATAGTAATAATGGGCACAATGCAGTTAGTTTCCATTTAACAACGTACACAGTATGGCTTTTGTAGGGAAATGAAGTTTGGATTCTAGGCTTGCTAACTGAATGCCTTTGGGGAAGTTTGAAGTTCATTCCATTATCTACAAGGTGAGGGCAAGAATGCCTATCTTATAAATTATGAGGCAAAAATAAACGAGAGAATTTATAAAAAGCATCAGACTTGCACGACAGGAAGTTCTCAGGAAGCGGAAGCTGTTACTATTATCTACAACAGGGACTTGCAAACCAATGGGCTAAATCCCTGTTAAAGGAACACAGCCTCGTTCATTCATTTGTATATTACCTACGGATGCTTTGGCCTACAATGGCAGAGTAGTTCAGGCAGATAAGTCATAGCCTTCAAAAACTCAAATAGTTACCATCTGGGCCTTTAGAGGAAAAAAATGTTTTCTGATTCCTGATCTAGAGTAGGAGTTTCTCAAGTTGTAGCCTGCATCAGAATCACCTGCAGGGCTGCATAAAACGCACACTGGTGGGAGTCCCCAGCTTTCCCACCTAGGTCTGTGATGCCTGAGAATTTGCATTTCTGGCTTGTTGCCAGATGAAGCTGATGCTGCTGGTACAGGAACCGGGCAGGGGGAACGAACCATCTGGAGAAACTCCACCAACCTCTCCTTTCTGCAATTCCAGTAGGATCCATACATATCATAGGGCTGCTCTGTGGCTGCTGATACAGACATAGAGGTATTTATATTCTCTATCCAGCACTCCAGCCAGATTTTCAGATTGCATGATTAGTGAGGTCGGCTTTTGGTCTCCTGGTCCCTACTACAGTCCAAAGACACGACAGATAAAACTCAAGCTTTCTGCTCCTCTTCCACCAGCAGAAAGAGTCTGTTCCTTTCTTCTAATGGAGCAGAAGAGAAGGTCTGAGTTTTACCTCCGTTCAGCTTCCTTTATCCCTCTACCAAGGCTTTCCTGAAATACCCATTCCCATGTTACCTTTTGGAGCTCCTTTCCAAGTTTAAAAAATTATATTGAGCGACATACATAGGAGTCAAACAAATACCAGAGAGCTCGTGTAGGTGGGACTGCAGTTTTTATTGTTGTTGCTGTTTATAGAGTTCTATTTGGTTGCTTTTTGCAGGGGTGAATGGGAGGAGGTGGGGAGATGATTGGCTTATGGGTACTTCTAATTATTATGCTACAGGGTTAGGGACAGACAATCCCTTGCAGAGTCACCAGGAACTCAGGAGAATAAAAAGTATTTTAATCCAAGGAACAAAGGACCAAGGTGCAATGTGGGGTCCGTGGACAAGAGCAAAAAAGATATTTTGGGGACATGAGTCATCCTCAAATCACACCGCAGAGATAATAGCACAGATGAGCTTATTCTACCCATCTACTGAGTACTTGAATATCTTTAACACTGCTTCCAGCAGAAGTGAAAATAGTACAAAGCGACTCTTCTCTCACTGGGGCTGATAACGGTACATATTCATCATCTGCTCAGGGACATCCTGAAGCTGATCAGGGTTCAGAAGAATAAAATACAGTGTATCAAGTGGATCAATGGCATTTAATGGCCTTTTAATTTAAAACAATTATATATGAATATATATTTATCATAAATATAAAAATATATTTATTATAAGAAATATATATATCCTTATAATATAACTTCAAATCATGTAGAAGCATATGGAGTAAAAGTGAAAGTCTTCTTTACAATTTCCCCCTCTTCTTCATCCCAATCAGTTCTATCTTTTTCCTCAGAAGTAACCATAGATTGTATTTGGTGCGCATCCTTCCAGAACGTTTCTGATGCATGCAATTTACAAACACATGCTGCATTAATTGTGTGTGTGTGTGTGTGTGTGTGTGTGTGTGTGTGTGTGTGTGTGTTTAGGTAGTTCTGATGTTTTGACATGGTGGAGGCTTGCCCCCTAGAGAGATGATTTCTCCCAGTATGGGCCACTTCCTAGTTGTAATAAATACTCCCGGAAGGGTTGTCTTTCATATGCAAACTAACCAGTCCAAAGCCCCTATTTCTCAACCATCTCCTCTTCTACTCTATTACACAGTCACACTATACCCCTGCCCTAATCACCTCAGGGCACCCCTGCACCCCAGAGTCTGCTGAAATTATTCAAACTAGTCAATCCTGAATCTGTTTACCCTGCCTCACCGGTTCCTTTCAGCATAAACCACAGTAAAGATTCTTGCCCACCTTTTCCCCTCACTCCTTCCCCAGGATCAACCCTGGTGCTTCCCTGGGTGGCCCCTGCACAACAATGGCATACGTCTTTCTCCTGGACCAGGAACAAAGGATCTTCTCAAGGGTGATGGTCTCATGTGCTGGCCTCAGCATACCTGACTAATAAGAAAACTCGCATCTTAAAACACATACACATGTTAAAAAAAAAAAAAAATATATATATATATATATAAACTGATGACAGTACTATGAATATAGTTCTCCAGGTTTTCATTTTCTTTCTTTACAAAATAGAATATTTTGAAACTCTTTTTTGTGTCAGTAGATGTAGGTAAATCTTACTCATTTTTCTCACTTTACAGGGTTCTAGCACGTGGAAGAACCAACCATCCTACTTTGGTTGCTTCTAAGTCATTGTTCTTCTGAACAATGTAGTAATAAACACCTCAATGAATCTATACATGAATGTGTGCAAGATTTCTGCAGCATAGAAACCAAATCAAGCATTTTTGAGATTGAGAACGTAAACAGGTTTTAAAAAGGTTATTTATTTATTTTGAGAGACAGAGAGAGAAAGAGAGAGAGAAGAAAGGGCAGAGAGGGAGGGAGAGAGAGAATCCCAAACAGGCTCCACACTGTTAGCACAGAGCTGGACACAAGACTTAAATTCACAAACTGAAATCACACACACACACACACACACACACACACACACAATTCAAACTCAACTATATTCACTTTTCATGTGCCAAATATTGGATGACAGTTTTTTAAATTTTTGTCAATATTTTTGATTGCTATTTAATTTTACATAAGTGATTACTAATGCACTTGATTGTTTATTGGATATTTGGAAATATTTTTACTGTGAAAATGATTTTTTTGCTTTGAAACTTTCCATGTTTCAAGGTTTTGATAATTTTTCTATTATTTGTCCTTATTGATTAGTAGTAGCTCTTTATATAACGGGTATTAATATAGAATTATTTTTGTCTTTCTTGTTTTTTGTCTTTAAGTTTTATGATGTCTTTTGTAATAAGGCTTTTCTATTTAATATATTATTTATTTCCTTTATGGCATCTAGGTTTTGTGTCTTGCTTAGTAATACCTTACCTAACAAAAAGTAATAAAGCCATTCTCCTATGTGAACATTCACTTGTGAGTTAGAGCTATAAATTACTTATTTTTTTTGGAAATACATTGATGAATGTTTACCTTTTTCTCTATTGATTTAAAATATCTCTATCATAAACATAACTCCCATCTAAACATTAGCTCTGAATGGAAATATTATTTTGTTTCTTTCATTTGTTTTTCTACTTTTGACCTAATAGTGTACTGCTTTAGTTGTAGCTTTTGAAGTTTGTTTTGAAATTTGATAGTGAGGTTCCCTTTCATACTTTCTTTTTCCAAAATTTCCTTCTAGTTCTTATCAAAGTAAATAAAATAGCCTAATAGGATCTGATTTAATTTTTATCAGTTTGGAGAATAAATATTGCCATCTTTACATTTTTGTGTCTTCTCATCCATGCACACTGCATTCTTCCATAATATATGCTTCTTACTGTCCAATACAATTTTATAGTTTGCCTCACCTATGATTCATAGAGCTCTTAAATAGACTTATTTCTAGGTATTTTATGTTTGTGTTTATTGTGTTAATATTAATACATTTCCTGCAATAATTTTCTAATTAATCACGTAGAAGTTTTTCTACTTTTATATTACACATTAGAGAATCTTCTCTCTGCAAAGTTTTTCTAGCAATACCTTGGATTTCATGGATATTGTTTTTCAAAAATAATAACAACTTGGGGTGCCTGGATGGGTCACTCAGTCAGTTAAGCATCCAACTTCGGCTCACGATCCCACAGTTCGTGGCTTCAAGCCTTGTATCAGGCTCTGTGCTGACAGCTCAGAGCCTAGAGCCTGCTTCAGATTCTGTGTCTCCCACTCTCTCTGCCCCTCCTCGACTTGCATTGTCTCTGTCTCTCAAAATAAATAAACATAAAAAAATTAAAAAAATAAATAACTACGTGTCTTTCTTTCTAATGCATATGCCACCTAAGTCTTCACTTTTCTTATTGACCATTAAAAATTAAATAGCAATACCTAAAAATTTATTTGTATTTTTTATTATTTGAATTTAAATGTTTCAACTTTCTATACTGAAAATAATACTTGCTATAGGATTCTAATAGACAACTATTATCAAGTATCTTCTAGCTTTCTTTTTCTCTTTAAGTAATGAAGTATAATTTCTGGGAACCACTGAGATGATCATATGACTTTTTTATTTTTACTTAAAATTATTTTAATGTTTATTTATTTTTGGGAGAGAGAGAGGGAGAGAGAAGGAGAGAGAGAGAATGCAAACAGGGGAGGGCAGAGAGAGAGGTAGACACAGAATCTGAAACAGGCTCTAGGCTCTGAGCTGTCAGCACAGAGCTTGATGAGGGCTTGAACACACAGACTGTGAGATGATGACCTGAGCCGAAATTGGACGCTTAACCCACTAGCCACACAGGTGCCCCTCTTTATTTTTTAAATTAGATCAATACATTAATGGAATCATTTAAGTTAGAGCTTTTTTGTCCTACTGGAATTAGCTTTGCTTGGTAATAATTTGTTGTAACTTTCAATACATCACTGGATTTTTCAAACAACATGCTGGCCTTTATAAAGACTGCATTGAAGAGGGAAATGAGGAGAGCTTCTTCAAGCATCAAAATTATAAGGCTTTCTTTAATACTGAGTATGGCCAAAATAACCCCTCCTACCATTTCTCACCTTTTCCCAAAATTGCTGATTTATCTAAAGAAGAGGGTAGGTCTTTTACTTAAAAGTGTTTAGATATGAAAGAAAAAGATTTTGCACTTGAAAAGAGGTCAAATATATATTTGAAAATAAAGGGACCCACATAATTTGATATGAAGAATGGGAAATATATCATAAAAGCCTTTAAATATTTCAACGAATGTGATTGTTCGGCAGAGCAAAACATCAAACTGTTTTGTTTGGTTTCACTCCTAGTTCATTTCATAACATTCAGAACATGGAATATAAAATTCTATTGATTGAGGGGAAGCAGGCTGGTTAACTCTTCCTCCCCCTCCCCCATGGATGTACCTATGTATTCATGAGGCTATAAATACACCTTTCTAAGAATGTAACCGCCATTAGTGTAAGAGCCACTTGAAGAAAATGGGCATGGGGAGAGGTAGAGAAAGAACCTTGCCGGTAATAACAGCAATCTAGAACTGAACGCCAGTTAAAGACTGTTATAAGACCTGCTGCTTAACACAGTTCCAACTTCGCTGTGGACTTCCGTCCACCAAACACGGAGAAGAGAGGGCTGCATCCCTCTTACCTCCCAGACCTCAGGGCCGAGAACGCCGTGGGAGTCCTTGAAGTGGTCCGTGTGGTTGGCAGTGAAATCAGGCCCACCTGTTTTGTGGCAGTTTTGTGGTTCGCAGGAACAGCTTCACAGGGAAGGTCTGACTTGGAATAAAAGGCAAGGCTCCGTAGGATGTTATCTGTCGGTGTTTAAAATTATTTTTTTTTCCATATGTGTTCCATGAGTAGAGGTTTAGATATTGGGTTCATGCGGCCTCTTGCTGCCCGATGTCAGTATCTGGGTGATCCCATCCTTTTAGGATGGGAGAGAAAAGTTTCCAGCTGAAATGGTTTAAGTGACAATAAAAATCACGTGTGTCAAGAAGATCGGGTCGCACACTCTTGTGAGGCTGTCCGCTGCTCTGTTTAGGGAAAGATCTGTGCCCTTCCGGATTCTTTTCAGGTCACTGGGTGGTGAGAGTCTCCTAACTTCTTTTGGATGATTTTCTTCTTTTATCTTCTTTAGAACATTATGCATTCAATTTTCCTGGTATAAAGCTCTCCTTATCTGCAGTTCACACCGTTTTCTAATTCCTAATGTCATTTATTTGCATTTTTGCTCTTTTTTCCAACATCAGGCTTGTTCAAATTTCTCTCTTTGTTGGGAAGGTCTGTGTTGATTTTTTTTTCACTTCCCTGCCTTTCCCAGATTGATTAATTTTTCTTTGTTCCAATTTTCACTGAAATAGTTATTATACTTATCATAGCCGTATTCTCATTGTTTTCCTTTTAATCTTTAGCTGCCAGTTAATTTCATGTCAATTAATTTTATTTTATCCACATAAAATACATAAAAGTTTAAAATTCAAATGTTACTAAATGGTCTATAATTAAAACAAAAAGTTAAAAGTGTCTTATTCCTCCCTTCTCTGCCTCTTGGGCCTATATTCTGCTATAGGCTTTCCCTAGTATTTGGCTTGTTTGTGGAATAATCCTCATACTTACGGCTTATCAAGTGCTTACTGCATATCAGACACTACCCTAAAAATATACACACAGCAAAGGAAACCATCAACCAAATGAAAAGCCAACCTACTGAAAGGGAGATCATATTTGCAGACCATATATCTGATAAGGGGTCAATATCCAAAATACATCTAGAACCCATACATCCACAGCAAAGAAATAATCTGATTAAAAAATGGGCAGAGAATTGAAACAGACAGTTTTTTCCAAAGAAGACATAGAGATGGCCAACAGGTACATGAAAAAGTACTCAACATCACTGATCATCAGGGAAAAGCAAATGAAACCTATAAAGAAAATTCACCACATACCTGCTAGCTTGGCTAGTATCAAAAAGACAAGAAATAGCAGGTGCTGGTGAGAATACAGAGAAAAGGGAACATTTGTGCTCTGTTGAAGGAGGGTGAATTGATGCAGTCACTACGGAAAACAGTATGGAGGTTCCTTAAAAATATTAGAGAGCTACCATGTGATCCAGGAGTTTCACTTTTGAGTATATATGTTCAAAGGAAATGAAATCATTGTCTTTAATAGACATCTATACCTCCATGTTCACTGTAACATTATTCACAACAGCCAAGACATGGAAACAATGATAAGTGCCCAGTGATGGATGAATGATAAAGAACACACATACACACACACACACACACACACACACTGGATAATTATTCAACCATATAAAAGAAGCAAATCCTGCCATTTGTAACAACTTGGATGGACCTGGAGGATATTATCCTAAACAAAATTAAACAGAGAAAGAAAAATACTGAATGATCTCACTCATGTGTAGAATCTAAAAAAAAACCCCCAAACCAAAAAACACCCAAAAAGCAAAAGAAAAACCCCACAAACTCACACACACACAAAATACCACAAACTCAAAAAACAGGCAATTATCAAAAGTGAGGGGTAGATGGTGGGAGAAATGGATAGAGATCAAGAAGTCCAAACTTCCAGTTATTAGATAAATAATGTTTTAAAAAATAATAAAAATATACACATGTTAAGTCATTCTTATTACCCTGTATTACTGCTGGGAAAATCATGGTTCACAGTCATTAAACCAACTCCTGTAAGGTCACATAGCATGAAAGTTGCGGAGCTAGGATTCCAACAAAGGCGGCGTATGTTACAAAGTACTGCCTCTCAAAAATGCTTTCATAACATGTGCTATGGTTATTTCTTGATTTATCAAGTTTAGACATCATCTGTTGACTTTGCATTATAGTAAATAAAGACTAACATCTCCTGTTACACACCCTCACCTCCTGCCCCCCTTCTTATCCGTCCAACACAGTAATCTGCAACTGCTATTTATTTATTTTGTAAATGTTTATGTATTTATTTTGAGAGAGAGAGAGAGAGAGAGAGAGAGAGAGAGAGAGAGAGGATCCTAAGCAGGCCCTGTACCATTCACACAAAACCTGATACGGGGCTCAAACTCATGAATTCATGAGATCATGACCTGAGCCAAAAATGAAGAGTCAGACCCTCAACCGACTGAGCCAGCCAGGTGCCCCTGCAGTTGCTACTTAAATCCATAACAATTATATTATCAGGACCATTGATCGCACAGTTAACCAAACAGAGCACTATTTGCAATAAGCTATTTTATTGCTATTTCAAAATGGTAATCCTTATTTATAAACAATCCCTTATTTTCTTAGAAGTAGTGTTAAAAACATCCCATTTTGTTCTGGAAACCCGTATTTTTAGAAACCTCGAAATGACCAATGACCATCAATAATATTTTGCATATTCTCAGATATAAAGTTTCCTTTTTCTTCAAGTTCCTGTTTTTTGTTTGTTTGGGAGAGCCCTCTCCTCAGCGCCCTGTCAGGATGTACTGGTCTCAGAGCCTGCTGTACAACATTTTATTTTGTTTATTTCATCATTTTCAGTCTTCTCTTTGTTGCTTTCCTCTGTCAAGTCCTCCCTTAGCTGAAGATCACATTGTCCCACTTACCTACCCTCTGGTAACTCTGACAAACAGGACACCTGCTAGGTTGAGTCTGAGTCCCCGTGGGCTGGAAAGTATCTTTAGTCTCCCCTCATGCTTGATTAGTGTTAGGTTGGTTCTGGCAGGATGAACACATCATTCCAGTGTTAGCTCAACAGTGATGCTACTGAAGAATCTGATGCCATTCAGTTTGTGGTTCCTATTTTGTGACCTATAATGGCCCTCTTACCCCTTGATGACCCTGCCTTTAAAGGAGCTTCTTTTCTCCCCAAGTGTTCTAAAATTTCATGATATATTTCATGTGGGTGTTTCTTCAAACACTGGGTGAGGTACTCATTGGCCTTTTCAATTGGAATGCTTGTGCTTTTTCTTGCTTGGAAATTACCTTATTCATTTCACAATTGCCTTCTATTTTCTCTGTGGTCTCTTTCTGGTATTCCTATGTTCTTGCTCCTGCATTGTTCCTTTAATTTCCTTATTTTGGGGACTCTAATATTTCATCTCTTTTCTCAACTTTCTAGAAGATTACCTATATTTAACACTCTAACCCTTCCACTGAATCGTTTATTCTGGTGACCACAGTTTAACATCTGAGAATTCTTAAACTTCTCTCATCTCTTTTCAGGGCAATAATTTCTTTACTGATGGATTTAGTATTTTCTCTTATTTTTTTTTTCAATTTTCATTTGCTTGGAGTTATTTCTGCTATGCCTGGGTCTCTTTTTCCCATTTGTTTTGGTGTCTTTTATTTTTGAATTTATCCTGAAATGGCTGGTCATTCTTAATTGCCCATAAACGTAGGAGAAAGTATTTCTAACAGCCGATTAGAAGCCCTGCTCATGGGCAAGGCTGGTCTCTGGCTGAGCTCAGTGAGGATGATGAACTGACCTTCCCCCCAGGGAGAGCCCCAAATGTCAGCAATCGGAAGCTGTTCATTACTCCTGGAATGAGCCCTCCAAGCCCACTCGCGGGCTGGGAGCAGGTGTTATGTATCTGCATGTTGGTGGTGTGGCAGTGGGACAGAAGAAGGGCAGGCAGGGACAGGACTCTACACTGCAGCCTGCAGAGTTGCACGGAACTCCTTTGCAGCCCCATTGCCCTTAGCACAGAGAGCTTCTTGCTCAATTTCTTCACAGGATCAACCCTTTCCTGTTTTGTGCATGGGTGTGAGTGGTGATGAGGGAAGTGAATGTGGAGGTCTAGCCACAGACACAGTCCTCCTCTTTGTGGCACCCGGGGGTCTCCAAAAGGTACCCTGAAAGTTTTACAGGGAGAGTTACCTGCCCTTGCTATTTGCTCAGCGCCAATATTTAGGCTGCAACTTCTTCCACTTCATTAATTCTGCTCCTATTACTTGACTTGCTTTACTTTTTCTAAAGATTTATAAAGACATTCATCTACTTTTGTTTCCCCTTCTGTACTGTTTTAGTGTTGTGGGGTAAAACCTTATTTCTATGGCAAGAGTCCCAGGAGCAGGAATCCTGGCTGACAAAGAAGTATGTGTCTTTAATTTTAAATATATTTTTTATTTTTATTAGAGAGCGAGAGAGAGAGCAAGAGAGTGTGCAGACAAGTAGGGGAGAGGGGCAGATGGAGAGAGTGAGAGAATCTTGGGCAGGCACCACACTGATGATGATGTGGGGTTCGATTTTGCAACCTGACCCGAAATCAAGTCAGATACTTAAGCCACTGGGCCACCCAGGCGCCCCTAATTTTAATACATACTGATGGCTGCCTTTCCAAAAGTGTAACACTTCATGCACATGAGAGAACCCTCTTCAAGATAGTCATTACAATAAATAAGTATATTTCTCTCCTTAATTATTGCTATAATTGGATTGAAATATATCTAATTGCTGCCTAAATGTTAATTACCATAAATTCTAGTGAATCTCAGTATCTTGAGAAATGTTTGTTAACCATTTGGGTTTGCAATTACATCAACTGCTCTCCCACACATTTGCTCAATTATCTAGTGTCTTGTATGTTCCCTATTTGTCAATTTGTAAGAGCTTTTCGTAAATTGCAGATATTTATCTTCTATGTCACAAGTATTTTTTCCTCTGAATCTATTTGTCAACTACCTGTGTTAATGATATGTTTTTTTAACTACACAAAGTTTCTATTACTTAAAGAATCAAATATGTTCACTTTTCTTTTATAGCTTGTGCATCTTCATCAGATTACACATATGGGACCTTGTATTTGTTTGGAGTAGCTACCATTTCCTTCATATTTACATCTGTACTCCACCTAGAGTTTATTTATAGGGAGTATGATAACAAATTATACCTATTTTCTCTGTATCTATTTTTCCAGATAGATAGCTAGTAGTATAATGACCATCTTTCAAATAATCCACCCATTTTCTACAGAATTAAAATGCTGACTTTATTGTATGTTATACTGTCATATATACTAAGATCGATTTATAAATCTTGTATTCCATCCCCCTCGTCTGTTTGTCTTTTCCTATGCCAAGACCATATTGATTGCTTTCAATGTGTCAGCACAGAGCCCAACGTGGAGCTCAAACTCATGAACCATGAGATCATGACCTGAGCCAAAATCAAAAGCCAGATGCTTAACCAACTGAGTCACCCAGGCACCCAAGACCATGTTGATTTTACATACAGTACCTTTACTGTATGTTCTGATATCTAGTGAAACAGGCTTCCTTGACTTTTCTCCTTTTTCACCCTTTTCTTAAATTTTTTTCTTCCTAGGCATCTATTTTTCCAAAACCATGTTAAGATAATTTAATCAAATTCTAATATTTTGGTGTGTGACTTGTATCATGGGGTTCATTACATTTCTTTTTTTATTTTTTATAGTATATTTCTTTTAAAATGTATTCCAAAATGCCTTACAGTTTTAGCTCTGATTACAAGAGGAGTTCACTTTCTATTTCCATTCCTAGGTGCTTATTGCAAGAATAGGCAGGTGCTATTAATTTTTGTCACATGTACCTTCAATTGGATAAGGTTACCATTTTTACTACTTTAAAAAATTAGAAATGATTTACAGGTATGTATTTTAAAATGAATACAAGAGATAGTTGTAAATTCTACTTTTCCAAAATTTGTATCTGCCCTTTTATTTTTGTGTCTTACTGCATTTACTGGAAACCCCACTAGAACGTAGGAATATCAATATCAAGCTCTATTGTTTATTGTCAGATTTCAATTGAAATAATTTCTGTGGGGTTTTATTTGTTTGCCAAAGAGTTGTTACATATTACATATGTAATATGATTCCTTCCACCTTCTCCATTTTTCTTAGAATTTTTACTGGGAATGGGTATATTTCCAGCGTTTTTTTTTTCTTGGCCATATGGCTTTTCTATTTTAATTTGTTGAAGTTGTTATACTGCCTTATGTTGACATATTTCCTGATATCAAAGTACCAGGGCATTTCTGGAATTACCTCATTTGGTTATAGTGTTAAAGATATTTCTTGATTCTGTTTGCAAATAGTTTCTTTAGAGTATGTGCATCTAAATTCATGTAGGCTATTTATAGTTTTCATATGTGTACTATCTTTACCTGGTTTTTGTGTTAGAGCTGTAATAGTTTCATCTTTCATATACTCTGAAATGATCCAGACACTAATGATACTACATGCTTGTTTACGGGTCAGGTTAGGCTCAGCTAGAAGCCCGTCTATTCCTGGGAACTTAGTCAATGGTCAATCTCTAATCATCTTTCCAGATCTTCTGCTGTACTCTTCATTTTTTGGGTCTATATATTTTTAGGCAATAGTGACTTCAAATTTATTGCTATAGACTTGATGTGTATTTATTATAAACTTTTATTTTTTTCCCTCTTGTATCTTCTGTGACTACATTTTTTCCTCATTCTAGCCTAGTTCAGTTCTCCTTTTTCTTTCCTTATTTCTTTGTGGGTAAATGAGAAGAATAACATTTTATTGGTAACTTAAAAACAGCTTTTGGAAAAAAACATATTAACACACACATATAAATCTTCTATATATTAATGTCAGCTTTTACTGTTATTTCCACGTTGTATTTTCCTTTTTGTAATTTCTTAAAATGAGGGGCACCTGGGTGACTCAGTCAGTTAAACGTCCAACTTCAGCTCAGGTCATGATCTCATGGTTCATGAGTTCAAGCCCCACATTGTGCTCTCTGCTGACAGCTCAGATCCTGGAGCCTGCCTCAGATTCTGTGTCTCCCTCTCTCTCTACTCCTCCCCTGCTTGCATTCTGTCTCTGTCTCTCAAAAATGAATAAACATTTTAAAAAGTCACATCATTTCTCAAAATGTGGATTAAGTCACTTCGTTATTTTTCTTTATTTTCTCATACTAACAATATTTAAAAATATCCAATTTCCATTTTGCTATGCACCATCCACAACTTCTGCTTTTGTCTCACCCATAGATTTTGGTCTGAGGTATCTATCTTTGCATGGTTTCATAGATAGTCTGTAATGCCAGATTCGCAATCCTCTTTGATCTAAGGATTGTCTAGGAGTATATTTTATAATTTCCAATTAACAATATGTTTGATAACTGTTTACAATTTACTTTTATTTTATTAGCTTATCAGAGAATCAGCCTCTAAAGTCCACACACTTTATATCATTAAGGTTTTCTCTGTGGCAAGGCATAATTGATTTTTCCAAGTGTTCTGAAGGCATATGAAAATAATGGATATGCCTTATTGAAACAAGATAGGGTTTTGTATATAACTATTACATCAAGATTATTGATTATATTCTTTGTATTTTTATAGCCTCCCTACCTATTATTTGTCTATCAAAGTTGCCCGTTTCTAAAAGAATCTGTCTCTTTGTCTTTTGAAGTCTTTCTATAATAGTAGGTAGTATATCTTTTACTACATTCTCGTGGCATTTAGGCCAGCTACTTTGTAAAGTAACTACAGTGGTATTTGGTGCATATAATTTTATGACTAAATTTTTATTCATAGCTTATAACTTCTTTTATCATCTAATGTCTCTCTTTGTTTCAGGTTTTTAATCTTAAATTTCATTCTCTCTGTTATAATTCCTCCATAACTATTTTAAGTTTGCATTATTTGGGTATCTTTACCTATTCATTCATTAATTTCCCTTTCACATTTTTTTTACATAAACAGCTTACCATTGGGTGTTATTCTCTAACACAATCTGAGAATTTCAGACTGGGTCTTTCTATCTTACTTTAGATATCTTATGTTGTTCCCTTTTCTCTTTCCAATTCAATATTCTAAGTTGCTATTTTCAACATTTTCAATATTTTCAAGTGTTTCAATTTTTTTCCCCTTGCTAACTTAAAAGTTCTAGTGTTCTTCTGCCCTGAACGCTACACATACTTAAACACAAACATGATACCACTTTCTTCCCCATGGAGACACACCATTTCCATCTTTGCACTTTCCTAACCTCCTAACCGAAGGCGTGAGGAACACTTCTACTTCCCCCCACTCCTTCTCCCCTACCCCTACACCTTTGTTCTTCCCTTCCCTCACTATTCCCCACTGTATGGTTCTACCAAGGAGAGCTTAGCGTTTGAAGATGCAGATGAACAGAATCTCTCTTGAAGGATGTGCCATTTGTTTCGAGTCATATGAAATACACATACTGGACATTCTCAGAAGTCCATCGCTCTATGTGGATGTGTGTGTGCTTGCCTATGTGTCTATAGTATGTCTATGTGTTATTCTCAATATTTGTAACATTTTCCTTCCATTGATGTTATCTTAATTTACTTTTATTTTAAATAATGATTTTCAACTATGTAAGTAATATATGAATACATTTGCACTGTAAAGAGTTCAAACAATACAGAAAAGAGTCATGTGGGCATCCATCATCCTATTTATTCCCTTCCCTAAAGGCAGTCACTCTTAGACTATAGCATGTAATTTTCCAAACTATTTTACACACACACACACACACACACACACACACACACACACATATGTGTGTGTATTTAATATAAATGTAATCATGTGATCTGGACAGCTTTGCAATTTTACTTGTTAACAATATATTTTAGAGATCTTTCTAGGTAAGTAAATATAGTTGAACTTAATTTGTCACATAATATTGTATAGCATGGGGGTAGTATAGTTTTTTTGACGGACATTTAGGTTTTCTCTACTAACTTGCTATTGAAAACAATGTACAACCTTTTACACGTCACCCTCTGAATATGAATGAGGGCTTCTGTAAACACTGGATCTATGGAATTGCCAGTCAGAGAGTAGTGTTTTACTATTAAATTGCTACCCAGAAATTGCTGTATTTAACTAGCATTAGATGAAGTTTAGATTTTCAACAATAGTGCATGATTCTCTCTAGCATTTTTTAAATACATTTCTACGTCCGTTACAAAATGACTATCATATCCATTCAGTGAACTAACACTGCGGTCAATGTAGTAAATGATAGTATTCTTACAAATATCTTTTATATGTACGTGTGCTGAAACACTACAATCTGTCCACACACAGAAGGATTATCGTAGCCATTCCCTGAAATAACACTATTTTGCACATAGCAAACTCACTTAATATGATCACATTTTTTTTTATACTAGTGTGTTGGGGGAGAAAAGGTATGTTGTGTTTCAATTTCTACTTAGTAGTTAGGTGAGCATCTTCTCATAAGTTTCTTAGCTATGTGTGTTTCCTCTCTGTCAACTGCTTATATTCATTTTCTGTCTTCTTTCTCCATCTTTTTCTAACATAACTCATAACTCTAATTCATAAGTTATTTATTTATAGACTTTCATCCTTTATTATGATATATGTTAAAGTATTTCTCCCAGTCTGTTACATATGGTTACCTATGTTTATGGAATATTTGGTCAATAAAAATTTTTTAATTTTCAAGTAATCAAATTTAAAAATTCTTTCCTTTCATTATGTCTCAGTTTTACACCTTGTTTGAGAAAGCATCTAATACACTAAGCTTAAAAAATTATTTTTCTGCAGGCGCCTAGGTGGCTCAGTCAGTTGAGCATCCAACTCTTGATTTTGGCTCAGGTTATGATCCCATGATTGTGGAATCGAGCCCCGCATCGGACTCGGTGCTGAGCACGGAGCCTGCTTAAGATTCTCTCTCTCACTCTCCCTCTGCCCCTCCTCTGCTTGTAATATCTCTCTCTCTCTAAAATTAAAAAAAAAATCTTTCTGTATTTTCCTCAGTATTTATATGGTTTTGTACATTTATGATACTAGTCCATGTAAAATTTATTTCTTTATGGTAAGATGGACTGTACTTATTATTTGCTTCAAATGGATTGCCAAATGTCCTCCACCCACTTATGCATAGTTCATTATTCCCCATTGCTTCCTTTATCATAAAATAAATTCCTGTTTAAAAATAGGCCTGTTCTTGGACTTCTCTTACATCAATTTATCTCTTCTCGGTTCAAACCCACACTGTTCAAATTAGTACAGTTTTTTAGTATATTCTGAAATATCCTAAGATAATTTTTCCATTCCACACTTTGTGTATCTCTTTATCTGGAAAGCTGCCTTCATTATTTGAGAACATTTTCACCCTCCCAGGTGTATTTTATAATCAGCTTGACAAGTCTCATAAAGAATTCTGTTGGATTTTGATTGGAAATGCATTTAATTTCAGATTAGCTCTGGAAGAATTAACGTTTTTATAACATTGACTTATCTCATGGACATACAATAATATTTCCACGTATTTGTTTCTTCCCTCCTTTTCTAATTAAATTTTTTTCATTCACTTAGATCTTACATATATCTTATTGGTTCATTTCTAGGTAGTTTAGATTTTTTATTTATATTATGAATGGACTCTTCTCCCAATTACATTTTTCAACTGGCTGTTACTGAGATAGGAGAAACACCTTGGCTTTAGTGCATTCTAACATCAGTCTGCCTTTGTGAACTCAATAAACACCGAATTTTTAAAAAGCCTTTAAAAATTTGTTTCTGCTAATGAAAACTTCATTTTCCTGTACTAAATATTTAATGTGATATAATAACCTTAGAGTTAACTTTTTTCAAGCCTATGCTTATAGACTATAACTCCTCTTGATATTATTTCATGCTGACTCAGCATTCAATGAGTTTCATACCGCCCCCCGCACTCCTCACCCACCCCAACCCTCCAAGCTTTAACAGAAAGGATTTCTTGCCAAATCCCTCATTTTACCTAGTGAGACCTAAAGAATTTAAATGACTTGTCCAACATCGTACACCATAGCACTGGCAGAATTAGATTCACTTCTGGGAAGTTACTACCATTTCTAATGTAATAAGATAACAGTGACTTAACTTTGCCTCTTTTACAAGTTGTATAGACTTCTAATATACAGCTTTGTCTGTTTTAGCATTCCATGATATTTCTGTAGTATTTTATGAATATGCATGAAAGAGGCACATTTCCATGCCATGCAAATACTGCTGGCTTTCAATTTTATTTCTAATTTTAATAATTTAATTAGCTTTTATTTTAATTTTAATAATTTAGTTTATTAACACTTTTCAAAAGTAGGAAATAGGTCATATTTATATTGTAACACTATGTAAGTATATCCAACATGGTTGAAGACAATTATCAAAATGCTTGGGAATGGGGCGCCTGGGTGGCTAGGTCGGTTAAGCCTCCGACTTCGGGTCAGGTCAGATCTCACGTTCGTGGGTTCGAGCCCCGCATCAGGCTCTGTGCTGACAGCTCAGAGCCTGAAGCCTGCTCCCCGTTCTGTGTCTCCTTCTCTCTCTGCCCTTCCCCTCTCATGTTCTGTCTCTCTCTGTATCAAAAATAAATTAAAAAACATTTTAAAAAATGCTTGGGAATAAAAGCCAATGAGAAGTTATTAAACCCCCAAAATACCTTGGGCATTGAGAGTCAAAGTAGTATAAAAAATGGGGCAAAAATATAATTAAGTAGCTATTATCAGCAGTTTAATACACTGCACTATGCACTTTACATACGCTATCTCATTTAACTCCAAGAAATAGAACAAAGAGATAAATATTGTTGTTGTTACCTTTTTTCCCCCTTTCACAGAGGAAATGCTAGAACTTTAGAGGCAAAACTGCTTGTCCATGTTCACATCTTTAGTGTGTAGCAAAGACTGAAATGGAATGCAGGTGTATTTAACTCCAAAGCCTTTCCCCTAACTTATCGGTTTATTAATCGGTTTTGCTTAGAATCCAGCTAAGGGTACACATATCCTCCCATCTGGCAGCACTGCATAAGTGTCCAGTCCTGGGGACATTTTAAACTATGAACTGAGATACAAATGCATCTAAAACCAAAAAGCTGGTCTTGTAACTTACTGAACATTTTACATGAGTGCTTCTGAGGTAGCATTCATGACATACCTCATCCCAACTTAACAAATCAAAAGTCACTGTCGAAGAACTGATATATGCAACTACATGGATGAATATCAAACACATGCTAAACAAAATAAAGAGTATGTATTACATGATTCCATTTATATGAAACTCTTGAAAAGGCAAAATGAATCCATAGTGACAGCATATCAGTGGTCGCCTAAGGCTCGAGATTATGGAGAATTGACTGGGGAAGCGAACAAGGGGGTGTCTTGGGGGTAGATGACAGATAGTCCAAATAGTCCCTAGAAACAGGTCACAGCCATTGGTAGAAAGGGTTTAATGGTTCCTCTTAATTAGGGTAAGAACTAAGATTTATCAGGACATTGCTTTTGAGGCATCAGAAATTAATAATATACCATGTGTATCTAATGTAGATCTATCTTTAGTTTTTTAAGTTTTTGTTTTGTTTCTTTGCAATCTGGTCAGAGAACAGTGGCAAAATTTAGCTGCTAAAATAGTCTGGACGCTTAGTGAACAATCAGTGTGGTAATCCGTCTAGCTGCACCAAGGACACTCGGGCACATCTCAAATGTTCTATTTTGATATGGAATTCAAGCAGTGAGTTGTTGTCTTTTCCTTCTTGCCATGGACCTGAGATTGTAATGAGAAGACAATTTTGCATCAGAGGCAGCAGCTTACAGACTGTCTCTTTCAGTTTTTCTCATTTTTACGGCAAATTCTGCTCCAGCATTCATAGTAATGGCATTTTGCACTCATATTATTATAAGATTTTTACATTAATTCAAGGATCTCCATGCTTGCCTTAAACAATGTCAAAGAGAACACTGAAATACGAGCAAGGCTTATTGGAAAACATCTGTATGCATCTCATAGCAAAAAATGCACAATACACTCTATTTTGAAATTCTGATTTTCTTAAAATTGCCCTGAAATATATCTATTATACAACATGATTCCTATGACACAATCCTTTATCCATTATCCCCTCCCATTTAATATTTTTCTCTTTAAGAGGGAAAAACAGTTCTAAAAAGGAAAAAAATGAAGAAAATTCTCTCTTTTAAGAGAACTTGTACTTTGAATTTATAAAGGTGAATATTCAGGGATTTAATGTACATGGCAAAGTTTTCAAAATGGGTATGAAGGAAAAGAAAGTTATGAAATAGAAAGTGTCCAATGCAAGGTTATTAAATAAAAGATAATAGGATGGTTATAGTACACATCATCATCATAGATTAAATCTTATTTAGAATTCATTTCTTAATTAAGAAATTTAATAGATCAGCTTCACAGGGTCCCTGGACATCTTGAGGTTATAAGCAAATTTTTCACTGTATCTAGGAAAAAACCTACTGCCTTCTCAGATTCTCCAATGATTCCAGCCACGTGCTGCCCACATTCTCCTTCAAAACTAACCACTAGATTAGACTGATAGCCTACTTTAGGGTATATACCACTTATACAATGTAAGCATATGTCATACACATTTCTTGCTCAAACATTCATTCTGAATCAGAGTTAAAAGCCCATAAGGATCTCCTTAGAGCTAAATATTCCCAGAGAATCCCCAGAAATACAAATTCTCAGGAAAATCCAAAAACAACCAAAAAACCAAGAGTGGAGAGAAACTGACTTAATACAGGATATTTTGGTTCTAACACCTTATTCCTCCAGATCAGGTTCTCAAAAATATTCATCCTGAGCAAATGGATCACTTATTGCACCTTTCCTGTCCCCTTGCCTCCCCCACGCAGGCCACTGACCTCCTAGGGAGAGAAAGGAAAGAAGGCAGCTTCTACTCTGTGATAGACAATGTGCTCAGTATTTTGGACACCTTTCCATGCTTTGTTTGGACAGAAAGCTAAGTTTCTAGGAATTGCAGTAACTTGTCCAAGTTCACCCAAGCAAACTGTGGTGGAGTGCGGACTTGAATCCTAGCCAGCTTCAATCTCAGCAGTCTTTCTGTCATCTATCTACACAGTATTGCCCACCCCAACCTCCTGGTCCTCTCCCACATGGAGGTGGATGTTATCAGCCAGCCCACTCCAGCTAAACCATTTCCCAGGGGCACCTGGGTGGTTCCGTCAGTTAAGCGTCTGACTTTGGCTCAGGTCATGATCTCGCGATTTGTGAGTCCAAACCCCATGTCTGACTCTCTGCTGACACCTCAGAGCCTGGAACTTGCTTCTGATTCTGGGTATCTCTCTCTCTGCCTCTCCTCTGCTTGCTCTCTTCCTCTCTCACCCTCATTCTCTCTCAAAAATAAACATTACAAAATTTAAAAAAAATAAACCATTTCCCAAAGTTGCCCATTATGTCGCAAGCACATTTCTTTGGTAAATTTCAAATGTATTACCCCATGTTCATGGTGGGAAAGGTACAATGCTGGGAATCAGGATGCCTGGCTTCTAGTCTTCTCTAAAGAGACTATGTGACCTTGTACCAGACTCAAATCAGTCTATCAGATGGCAAGGCGGGTAGATTACACAATCTCGAAAATTGAGATGTAATATTCTGGATCTATTATTCCTTGGCCTAAACGTGTTTCTAGGGAAAGTCATTTGATCATGTTACTAGGTTATTAGATTTGGCGCCCTTATTCAGGGAAATATCAATTACGTCCACAATGGTTTAGTCCATAATTCAGATTATTAAGACATCACCCAAGCGTATTTGACTTGATTTGTATAAAGCGTAGCACATTGCTAAATCCAAACAGATTCTTAAATGCCTTTTAACTGGATGATGCCGAAAGCTACTGCAGTATTCTTTGCATGTGCAGGCCCAGGGAAGGTGATGAAGGTGCAGTTAGAGATGAGATGAAGCTTTGGAGCAGAAGAAGGACCAAAGCTGAGAAAAAGCAGCAGCCTCTAGGAATTTCATTTTCTCTATGTAAAAAAAAAAAAGGCAATAATAATCCAGGCTTATAGTAAGGATTCAGTGGATGACTTTTGTCTGCTAATAAGGTACAAAGTGACCACAAAGCCGAGAAAACAGGCATTGTTTTAGATCTTGATTTTAAGACATGAGGCTGACAGTTATTGATAGAAATTTGACCCAGGAAAGGGATACAGGCTGCTGTAAAAGCAGAAAAGGCTGCTACGAGTTGATTGCATAGAGATGACTTTATGGGTAGGAGATTCCACGATAGTCTCCTGGTTTTTCAACCTCACAAAAGAGCCCTGCCGCCTCGCTTGTCCAGAGATTTCCATCAGAGTTGTGGAAAATCTGCCTGGGGCCTTGGCATGTATTTATGTGTGCCAGTGGTGGTAGGTGAGGAGGAGGTGCCTCTTTGTCCTGGAAGCCAGTCCCAACTGTTCCGGGACAGCCAGGTACACAAGCCCTGCATCGATCCTCAGCCGAGGAAAGCACCCTGCCCTGGGAATATGTATCTCTGTCGCTCTGACCCGTTTTGGAAGCTCCTGTGGGCCTCGTCCCGGCACATTTCCGACCCTGGCAGAAGGCCAGGCACAACTAAAGGTCAACCCATTTGTTTCTAGTGTCTGACCATCCCAAGTTACACTGGGCTTCAGACCTGCCTGAAGTTCTCCCCTCATGGGGACCCAGCCTGGTCTGGGGAGGCTTGGCTGAGAGATTCTGGAAGCTTCTATTTGCCTTCTTGCTGTATACCCCCTCATTTTCCCCTCCCTTCCCTGACCCAGGAAGCCAAGACTTCAGTGATATTCTGATAGGTTAAAGACTTGGTCTGGAGTCTCCTGGAGAGTTGGCGGCAGATTGTGAAATCACTGCCCGGTTCCAGAAAGTGGCTCTCGATTATGTCAGGGTAGGTCTCAGACAAGTGCACCCTCATGGCAAGAGAAGTGAGGGAACAAAGCCAAATTGCTTTTTCGCTCCTGGAAACACTGGTCTTTCATGTCAGTTTGGGTTACTTAATCTTTTTGTGCCAGGAATAAGATTTCCCTGGTGTGACATCCGCTGATAGCAATGGACGTTCTGTGACTTGGAGTGCCAAGAAATTAATGCTCCAATCTGCATAATCAAATCCCCAGGTAAAAATCACCATTCCTTTCTCAGTACTTTCTATCCCTTGCATTTCCAAATCCTTACATTTACCCAAAATTCATAAAAAATGCAATGCTTAATAACACTTTTTACTGGGGGAGCTTTTAAGGTTTCTGTGATAACCATTTACTGCGTGAAACTCACTAAATCCAGGATCATCAGGTTTTCTTATGCGTTTGAAATATGAAAAGATATATACAGCCTGCATGTTGCATGCTATGAGGTACATTTCTTGAATTTACATTTCAATCACTTAGTCTATTTCAATATACTGTTGATTTATGTTCAGGTTTTAAACCTCCGTTTAATGTTAAAATCCTTAAAACAAACCTTAGCCACAGAGGGCTTTTCATTTTTCATTAGTTTTCGTAACTCAGCTTAACTCGATTCTTCCTCTGATAAAAAGCTCGGAAGAATTGTTGTTGAAGGTCACAGTGACAGAAGATTCAGCCAGCGTGCCGCTCCTCACAGGGGCCGTTCCCCCCCCAGAGCTCAGTGGGTTAACCTGACAGGGTGGGAAAGGACTGGAAAAACCAAACGAGACCAAATCAGGTTGAGGCGACTTTATGGTTTTTGAGTTCCGATTAAAGCCAGGACGTGCAGTTGATACAAAGGTAAATTCCAGGATTAAGCTTAGTCCCATGTTTGGTCTCCAAATCGCTCTTTAGAACCCTGTTACCCTAACAAACTCCTACTCATCCTTCAAAGTCCAGGTCAGTGGCCAGCACCTCCTAAGGCTTTCCTTACACCCCAGATAGTGTTAATCACTAGTTCCTGGACTTGTAGATATTTCTCTTATTTACATCACACAATTGTTTATTCATGTAACCTGTCTCCTTATTGAACGAAAACCTCTGTGTCCTCTGTAGGTGACCAATGACTTGTTGAAATAACAAATACAGTGATCTATGCTGCCTGTACTGGGAACATGACTGTGAAGTCGGGTGCCAGCTGGTCTGAGCCTGCACATCGTATTGTAAACCCACCCTCTCTAGGGCCAAGAAAGAAAAGACCAAATATGGCCCACAGGTATTTTATTGGGCCTCTTTGGTTTTACCAAATAGTCGAGTTGGGTGCCTATATTTAAAAATTGAGAGACTGCCCATGAAAGTTTGCATTTCCAGGTTCTTCAAATGTCTAACTCTATGGAAACACCTCATCAGCATTTCTATGTGGTCACAATTGGCTGGAACTGGTGGCAGAGAACACACCTCCTTTGCTTATTCCTTCGGCGGCTCAGCCCCTTGTGGCATTTCAGTCCGCCATGCTGGCCTTAAGGCTTCAGAGTTTTCTGTGTCTCAGGTAGGAGGATGGCTTATGCAGAGGCAGCCGTGTGTTCCCGAAAGCGTTGTTTGGGACACAGCTAGTTTTAGGAAGCTACAAAGAACAGGAAGTCAGGTGCCTTCCATAAAGTAACTTAAAATTTGGGTAGGGGGTCAGGATAGGAGAGATAAAAACTCATACCTCTGAAAAAATATGGCAACATCAATTCCTTGCCCAAAGGCGTATCTAGGTGATGCGATTCTCTACAGCTACAGGAAACATCCGGTTCCAGGGTGAAACCCAGATGAGACCCTGAGGTCTCACTGGCTACAGGAAGAGATAAAGCAAAAGAAAAAACCATGACAACAAAACTACAGTTCATTTAAAAGGAGATGAAGTTCTCCTCAATTGTTCCAGCTTATCTAAACACAATATTGCGAAGTCTTCCCTTGCTGGTGTGCCTGGTACCCTAAGGACTGCATACTTCCTTCTTGTTTTTCTTTCCCTCACAGTGGCCTCATTTATGAAGCCATTTCCTTCTAACCTCCTCTGTAGGCAAGCTTTTCCATGTGCCTCAGAGGTTCATTCACTCCTTAATTCACTCCACATTTACTGAAGCTTACTTTCGTTTGAGTTAAGTATTGGGAAGATTCTAAGGTCAATAAGGCAAGGCCCTGGTCCCTATAAAGCTAAAAGGTAAAACAAACAAGTGAAGACTAGGAGTCCTGCCCTGACTTTCTCATAACAGACCAACTGTACTGGTGAGAATTATGTAATGCTGGCAGGAAGCACATCACAACACAGCATTTAGACAAGATGCATGGACAAGTAAGTCCAGGTCCTGCATTAAAAAAAAAATACCCCTCAACCGACTTGGGAATGAAGAGTAAACATGTATGAAAAAAATGTCACATACCTACAAGGTGACATATCAGTGCAGGCTGGAACCTGGCGAGCAAGGTGTGTGTGGGACACTGAGGGGTGGGGATGGCGTGATTTATTCCAGGAGCACTTCCATAGCATATGGCCATACAACAGGATTGGAAGGAGGAGGGAGATTTCCTCATGCCTCCATATCTTTGCACAGGCTCTTTCTTCAGATTGCATTTATATTCTCCCTCGTCCCCTAACAAACTTCTATTCGTGTTTCTAGACTCATAAGGGGGCATGCTTTCCTCGTTAGTCCTTCCCCAAACCCCTGGGGCTAGTCTTCCCAGCTGTCGCTCTGCCCCTGGAGCACCTCACGTGCCTCTCACCACAGCACCGTGTTCTCGGTACTTGTGGACTACAACTGCTGAGGAAACACATTTCATCACGGAATCCCCACCACTAACCTTTGTCCGGGGCTTCAGATTGATGAAGGGAAGGAAGAGGGCTGGCAGGGGTGGATGGGCGGGGTAGGCGGAGCAGCATTTCCAACAGGGGAATGACATACAAAATGGAACGGATGAAGGAAAACCTATGTCATGCAGTGTGGAGTGAAAGTATTTCTGCTTGGCTAAAGTAAAGAATTTGTGTCAGAAAGGAAAAAAATAAGAAAAGAAAAATGAAGCTTTTGAGGGTGAAGCAAGTCTATAGAGGGCCTTGGGTGCATTATGAAGAGGGGGAAGTCACATCTTGCCATAACCCGGAAGATTCTTCCTAATATTGTCTGCTGCTCTTACTCGATCCCAAACCAACCTTGTGTGGGGCATCTAATAATTGAAAACCCTGCCCTGCAGAAGCTGGATGATCTTTCAAAGTGTCCTTTGCCTCTCAGAAAGGCCACTCTCCGTAATTCGGACGAGTGACTATCTTTTCCAGAGCTGACTGCATGAGAGTGAATCCCTGCCACACATTCCTTCTATGTTTTCCACCTGACAGATGCCCACGCTGAAGCTGCCCACGTCCTCTGATCACTCAGGGTAACAGATCGTCACTGGTGGTGCTCTGCCACCCAGGCCCTGGTGACACTCACCATTCCTACAGCATCACAACAGATTCCTGCTGTCACTCTGTGGGTCTTTCTAAATTAGAAGCCTGGTCCATAGGCAGAGCCAGAATCTACGTCCATGGCTGCACAGATCATCCCAAGGGAAGAAATGATCAATTTTAGAAACTCGTAAGGCAAATTTGTATCTACACTGTGTGGAAAGCCAGGTAGCTACTCTAAATATGTATGGATTTTTTTTTTTTTTTTTGCCACTTCTTGACTCCTTCTTAGCTTGTGGCTCAAGAGAGGCACAATCAATCCAGATGAAAAGCCTTCATCCAGCTCCAGAACTGAAGAACCAGTGTCCCATCTTTATTCAGTCCTTCACCCAGTCACCTACGTCTCCCTTGTTGCTTTCTGTGGTATTCTAAAGTCTCCTAGTTACTTCTTCTTTTCATCTCACTTCTCTCCTCAACTGTGTATATTTAGGAAATACACTAAAGGCAGGTATGCACAGCTTAAAAAAAGCAAATATGTACATTTAAAAACATTTAACACAGTTGATGTTTTCTAATTCTCAAAATGACCAAATATCCCGAGGAAGATACCTTCATGTTGGTTGTTAATTGATTGTTCAGCTCTGGGTAGTTCTGCATGGCTGTGTTCATTATGTAGTCATAAGTTCTAAGGTAGCAAAGAGTCTACATGCCTAAAAAACATCCTGCTTCTCAGAAATAAAGAAAGGATTAAAAATATAAACTGGGTATCTCGCTACAGGGCGACTAATGGAAAAATGTACCTAAGTGGACAGAAAATGGCGTAGTCTTCAAACGAAGATTACAATCTTAGTTACAGTTAGAAACAACCCCCTTAAGAGTGATGTCATCAAGATGGTGATAGAGGTTGTTCCCGACTTCAGTCCCCCTCAAGAAGACCAACCATCCCTTTATGGGACACCACTACGGAAATCCCCCAATACAGGGATGAGGCTGAAGCAGCCCTTTGGACTACAGAGACCAAGAGAGGCCACACTGGAAGGGTAAGAGAAACAACTACACTCTGACTGCATCACCTCTCCGAAAGGCTGCCAGACCACTGCACCAAGAGGGCCCGTGGGGACTATGGTTTCTCCAGGAGGAGAAAAAAGAGCCTGAGATGCAGGTCCCTCAGCATTGTCATCGCTTCCTGGGAGGTTCCCTTGGGTCTCATCCCATGGGGATTGCAGAGGACTCTGTGGAGCTCAAGCAGTGGAGATCAGACTGGGACAGAAAAGAGGGGCAGGGCTTAGAGCCACCTGTGCTTGGATCTGGGCAGGACACATTCCTCCTTGTAGTGGCACATGAGAGTCCAGCCAGGGGGTTTGCCTGCCTGCAGAGACAAGCCAGTGCAAGCCAGGGTACTCAGTATGTTGTTCTCTCTGGTTTGGGTCCCTGAACAATGAGCTGCGCCAGCCTCTGGGCCTGATCTGCTACCCCACACAGGCAGGGGAGCAGATTTGTAGCCCCAATTACTATTGTAGCTTCCAGTCCACCTGACCAGGAAACCTAACCAGAGCACCTGGGAAGCTGGGTAGCCCATCCTACAACCCCACTTACAATGGCATTTGAACAGAGAGCTCAGCCAGCGGCTCTTACCATCTGCAGAGCCCAGCTGGTGGCCTCGTATGGCCAGGAAACTTGGTGGACAGTTATGCCTGATTTGAGTCCTTGGTTAGTGAGTTTTCCCAACTTGGAAGCCGGTTCTGCTCTGCCAGCAAGGCAAGGAAATGGGCTCCTGGCCCCAGCTACTGCTGAATATAGATCTGTCTCACCTTCCCAGGAAGTACAATCAGAGCACCAAGGGGCTGCATGGCCCACCATAGAGCCACGTTTTGTGGTGGCACTTAGAGAACCCAGCTGACAGCTCTCCCATCATCAGAGTGGATGGCCCTGTCTGACTAGGAGCTCAGTGGACAGTCTTTCCTAATTCTGGTCTATAACTAATAAGGTATAACAACTTTGGACCCTGTTCTATGTCCCTGCCCAGTCAGGGAAGCAAATTCATGGTCTTGCTCAACTGCTGTGTATAGCACCCACTCCCACCCAATTAAAAAGCCTAACCAGCAAATGTGAAGCCCATCCTCCAGCTGCATGTTGGAAGGGACCCAAGTCAGCAGTCCTATCCAACTGTTCCCAGCCAGTAGCACTTCCAACCTAAGATCTAGATCAGTGCCTCATCTAGAGACCCCTGCATAGCAAACCCCACTTTTTACCAGCCCCACTTGCCCCAGAATGCTATCCAAGTTATTCAGAAACCTCTTCAGAAATCTATTCAGATCTATAAACTATCTGACAAATAATTAGAATTATCCTCTTAAAGACATTTAGTAAACTACAGGAACACAGAGGCAACTACACAAAATTAGAAATACAGTGCATAAGCAAAATGAGAAGTTCAGCAAAGATGAAGAAACCATACAAAACAAGCAAACAAACAAACAGAAATGATAAAGCTGAAGAATACAATGACTGAAGAATTCAACAGAGAGCTTCAGCAATAGACTCAACCAAGGAGAAGAAAGACTTGGTAAACTGAAAGACAGTTTATTTGAAATTATCCTGTCATTAGAGAAAGAAGCAAAGAATAAAAAAGAATGAGGAAAGCATTCAGCACTTAAGGCACCTAGTCAAGCAAAAACAATAAACATGTTATGAGAATCCTAGAAGAAGTTAATGAGAAAAGGACAGAAAATATATCTAAAGCAAAATGGTTGAAAACTTCTCAGACCTAAGGAGAAATGAACATTCAAATTCATGAAGCCCAAAAATTCCTGAATAAGTTGAACCTGAAAAAGCTACACTGAGACACATAATAACTAACTTTTCAGGTCAAAGACAAACAGATAATTTTGAAAGTAGCAAGAGAAAAGTGATATGTCACATGCTTGGAAACTTCCATAAAGCTGTGGGTGAATTTCTCAATAGAAACTTTGCAAGTTAGGAAAAATGACACACTAAATTAAAAATATTGAAAGAAAAAAATAACTAAACCCCAAATACTATATCTAGTAAAGCCATCTTTCAGAAATGAAGGAGATAAAGACTTTCCTAAACAAACAAAAGCTAAGGGAGTTCATCACCACTAAAACCACCCTACAAGAAATGCTAAAAGGTGTTCTTTACATGGAGATAAAGGTATGCTAATTAGCATTATATAAACATATATCTGTATGCACAAAACTCACTGGTAATGATAAATATGTAGTCAAAGACAGACTTTCTAATATTATAATGATGGTGCATGTCCACTTACAACTCTGGTTTTAAAGTAAAAGAAAATTCATTAAAAATAAACATAATTCCAATAATTTGCTATTGAATATACAATATAAAAATATGTATATTGCAAAATCAATAACCTAAAATGTGACAGGGAGAAGAGAAAGTGTAAAGCTCCCATCTGCTATCCAAATTAAGGTGTTATCAGTTTACAATAGGATATTATAAATATAAAATATTTCATATAAGCTTCATGGTAACTACAAAGGAAAAACCTATATACTAAAGATTATGATAAAGGAGTAAAGCATATTGTTACAAGAAGTCAATAAATCACAAAAGATAATAGCAAGAGTAAGAAGCAAGGAACAAAATATCTATAAAATTAAACAATTAACAAAATGGTAATAGTAAGTCTCTAGCTATCAGTAATTACTTTAAACATAAATTAATTAAATTCTTCAGTTAAAAGACTCGGGATGGCTGAATTGAGTTTTATAAAGAAAATCCAATGATATGCTGCCTACAAGAGACTTATTTTGGCTTTAAAGACATACATAGATTGAGAGTAAAAGGAGAGAAAAAGATATTTCAACCATGGCAAACCAGGAAAAATAAAAGGAGTAGCTATATTTATTTAAGACAAATGGACTTTAAGCTAAAAAAGGCCAAAAGAGACAAATAAAGTCATTATATAATTATAAAGGGGTCAATCCCTCAAAAATATATAATAATTATAAATATTTATGCACCAAACATTGAGACACTCAAATATATAAAGAATATGTTAACAGAACTAAAGGCAGAGAGAAGCAGTACAATAATAGAGAACTTCAATACCTCATTCTTAACAACTGATAGATCCTACATACAGAAAATCTATAAGGAAACAGCAGATTTGAACAACACTACAGATGAGTGGACCTAACAGACACACACAGAACATTCCATCCAACAATAGCAAGATACACATTTTTCAGAAGCACCAAGGGAATATTTCCTCCTCATATGTGAGGCAACAAAACAAGTTTTAGCAAATTGAAGAATATTGAAATCTCCCAAGCATTTTTTCTGACCA
>NC_043702.1:93094913-93098732 GCF_006229205.1 Suricata suricatta | reverse complement strand
AAAAAAAGAAAGAAACAAAGAAACAATGAAACAAACAAAAAGAAAACTAACGGAATGGGAGAAAATATTTGCAAACTGTGCTTCTGATAAGAGGTTAATATCTGAAATATATAAGAAGCTCATTCAACTCAATAGCAAAAAATCAAATAACCTCATTTAAAAATGGGCAAAGGAACTGAATAAACATTTTTCCAAAGAAGATATTCAAACACTCAACAGGTACATGGAAAGGTGCTTGGTATCACTAATCACCAGTGAAATGCAAATCAAAGCCACGAGCTATCATTTGCCACCTGTTAGAACAAGTATTACCAAAAAGGCAAGAAACAACAAGTGCAGTGAGGAGGCACTACTGGAGGGAGTGTAAATTGTGACAGCCTCTATGGAAATAGCATGGAGGTTCCTTAAAACAGTAAACATAAAGCAACCATATGAGACTGGTTGTTGCCAGGGGTTGAGGGTGGGAGGTTGGGAAAAACTGGAGAAGTAGTCAAAATTTCCTATTATAAAATACATAAATTCTGGATTCTGGAAAAAAAATTATAACTATGTGAGATGTTGGATGTTAACCAAACCTACTGTGGTGATCATTTCATAATATTGACGTATATCCCGTCTTTGTGTTTTATACTTTAAACCTATACAATGTTATGTCGATTATATCTTAACTCTGGAAGGAAAAATAATAAAGGCAATTGTTGCATACAAAAAACACAAACAGAAGAAAATTCTGCCCCCCTCAAATTATATTCCATAAAAAGGTCTGTAATTAAGTGTTAAACAATCAATCAAAGTATATACAATGAATATATATTATCAACAGTGATCATATCGGTGGGAAGTAAAAATGCCACACTCAACATAGTTCTTCCCTCACAGAGATTGAAAGGAAAGGTTAACATGAAAGCCCCAGTTCCTAGCATTTTGCACTATATGACTTCCATCGTCCCTGCCACGAGAGACTAGGGTTTTATGATTCCATACAGGACCATGACCTGCTTTATTGTGTGGGATGGGTCATCACCACTAGCGGGGCTTCAGCCAGGGGGAAGTTCCAGGAGCACAGCCCTTGAAAGCTGGCAGCACTGGCCTAAGTCTCAGAGAAAGGGATTCATTGCTTGTGGATAGGTGGAGAGTGTTGGGAGCTATTTCTGAACCCACTAAGTTGAGAATATTCCTTGTGAGGTCAAAGCGGGTTTTGCGTGGCCTCCCACTGTCAGATAGTGACCGATGTCTACCCCTGACTCAATTATTTTTGCTTGAGCACCTACCCCAAAGGCACCTTGTTGATCGGTATCAGAGGTGACTTGTTCCCTTATCCTAAAATATGCTGATTACACCTTGTGAAGGAACTTATTGTAGGAACTTCTTTTCTGTTTGTGGGAGCAAACATTGCATTTCCTGAGAATCCTGTTTTTCCTACACTTCCCCTTAAGCAAACAGTCTATTGACCCCTGCTCACAAAGAACTAACTTTTGCCTTGGCTATGCTAAAAACACTGTCTTGTATTTAAATGCTAAAGATACCTTTCTTCCCCATATGATAAGCATCTAAGTCACCTAATCAATCCCTATTGATAAAGATTATGCATGAGTCTTCTACCAATCTATGTTCTGCAAAATTTTTACATACCAAAGAAATCTGTCATCAGAAATCATTGTCTAAGGCAAATGCCACTTCTGTGCTGTATCCCATACATTTTTTACCATAAATAGAGCTGACTTTCAGGTCTGTGCAGAGATGCCTGCCTGGTGATCAGAAAGAAACTCATGGCTCTTTCATTCCCTCCCCCTTTCACCGACACTGTCTATCTTTCAGGGAGCCCTGGATCTGCTGGAGCTGGACTCTGGCAAGAGAGGTCAGTGCACAGTGCATTGTCCTGCCAAATCAGACTTCTGAAATAGATTTACACTCTGAAAATAAAGATTTAGGGGAGAAAAAAATAAATCAGAAGTACAACAGAATTTTAAAATCCTCTAATCTCATATGAAATAGTACCATAAAACAAAACACAAGCAAAAAACAAAAGCACTCTAGGAAGTGACAGCAAGTGTTTACACCTTAGTTTTAAGCTGTCAGATTCTCAACTGCTTTTGTGAATAATCTACATTACAACATTCTGTTCTTTCTATCTTGGCCTAAGGATATGGGTATGAGGACCCTTTGAAATATCAGATGAGAAGGATAAGAAAAAAACTGTTAGGCAAAAAAAAATGAGAATACTCTTTTATCAGAATAATGATAACACAGGTGTCCAAAATAAGACAAAAACAGAACACATAGGAGAGGGGAAAATCATGGATGCAACAAATCAAGAGGCTTTCAGAAATGTGTAAATATGGTTGTTTCCTCATTGTAGTTTCACTGCAGAAGCCCTCTGATCTGACTAGATCACAAGTGGTCCAGTTAATCAAAATGTCAGTGAGAGTATGAAATCAGAAAAATGTCCCTCATGGTCATTTGTATTCCTTGGAGGGAGCACAGAAAGGAGGGGGAGGGGAGAGCCCTGAGCCAGACCACAGGTATATGTCCCCACTCTGTCAACTAGCAGCAGGGGGACTTTGTGCCTGAGAGTCCCCATTGTCAAAATGGGTGCAATGACACTGCCTGCCTCCTAGGATTGTAATGGACACAAAATAGGTGAGCACAGTAAAAGCTGTAGAATGGTATCCTACAAGTGGTGACCACAACGCATTTGTTAAATAACATTGTTGGTAGGGCCAAGGCCACTTCTTTGCCTGGGGATCCTATTATTTGAGTCTGTTCCTTTTTTTTTTTTTTTTTTTTTAGGCGGGAGGGATATCAAACACATGCTTTATGCATTGTTTATGCATCTGACTTTATTTTGGGTTTTCTTTACAGTGTAACAAGAACTTAAAATCATTTGGGAAGCAATGTCTACATTTAATACAATTCTCCAGCTCCCACAGTTTTTTTAGTTAGGCACCTGTATTTCATTTGATCATAAACATTTATTTAGTGACTTGCCTTTATACATGGTTTTGAAGTACCCATCTTTGTTTTATAGAAACAATTCTCACTGTATCCTATTTCATCAGTATATAGTAGTTTAAAAATTACATAATTACCATTTAAGTACTACTTGCAGAAACATACTGAGTCACGAAGATGGCTCATTTATGGTGAGAATTCAACTCACCTCATAAGAAAGGAATGTGCTCAGTAACGAGTTCTCTACTAGTTGCCAATGTTTGGTAACTTGAATGTTGTTTAGCATGACTTACCGAAGGAAATGGTGAATGTTGGTTAATCTGGCTAATGGGTTCAAATAAGGTTAGAGACTCAAGTTCCATTAAGAATACTACTTTGGAATTTTATTTGTTGTACTGGCTTCTTAAGTCTTCAGAATTTAGCTCAATGTGTTTATTTTAATAGAGGGTCTTGCTACCATGATTGGTTACTACCCCTAGTCTCAGAAATACCATTCTAGAAACTGGACCCACCAGAAGATTACTCCTATCCTTAAGATATTAATTTTCAGGTTAGGTTTTTTTTCTCAGCATTGACCTGGTTCCCTTTGTAAACTTTCCAGAATTTGTCAACGAGTCCATAGAACTATCCTTTTTGTTTCTCCTATACATACACACAAAATGTTACATAATATCCATGTAACTTCCTATTTTCTATTTTTAAGGGACAAAAAATTGATGGGTTCTTATGAACTATTTTCTTTTCTACTTTTTAAAATCTATCTTTTAAAATCATAATGGGTTCAACAATCTTCTTTTTGTATTTCTCTTCAAGTGGGCACTTTACATTGTAGATAATCATTAGGCTATATTCAGCAGACAGCAACTA
>NC_043702.1:92982110-93094813 GCF_006229205.1 Suricata suricatta | reverse complement strand
AAAGAAAGAAAGAAAGAAAAACAAACCCCAGCAGAACTTTTGATTACAGACGGAATGAAATAAAGAAATGTACTTCGGCACTGCATAAAACTCTTCCTTGCTTATCACGGAACGCAAGATTACTAACACTAGTCCCCAAAGTAATCCATTATTTCCCAACTCCATTCCACAGTTTACCAGAGGACACCTTCTGATGGTCCCTTTTACCTGTTTGTTATTTGTTGATGCATTTATCTAAACATAGCTTTAAAAAGTCAGAAATTTAAAAGACGTTCCATTTTAATGACATCCCTTGAGAAGGGAAAGAATCAGCGTTCTGATGTGCGATGCCTTGACTATGGAGAGCCTGGAAACTTTTGAACTAAAGTAACTTCTTGTCAATAGCATTTCAGGAGCAAAGATTGTTTTCCACATAAGCACATACCTGGAGGAGATCAGAAGTTGGTCTGATTCGCTGTTGGAACAGGATGCTTAATGTTCGATTCTGTTGTTCTAAATCAAACACTCTTGTTTTCAACTTTACACATTCCTCCCTTAGATCCTACAACAAACACAGTGAAAGAAAAAAAAAGTCTATAACGGAAAGACACCTTTGCATATTATAACCATATTTTATCTGATATTTCAGACACATTAGTACAAAAATAGTATTTTTATCCTTCAAAGCACCTAGGAATAAATCACACACGATGCTTTCTTCCTCAGCCCACTATCTGATAGAATTATTATGTGCAGGGAAGACCAATTTGAAAAAAAACAAAAGGTAGCTTGAAATCAGAAGTGCATTAATCTAGCATGCTATTTTTGAAGATGGTAAATGTTAGCGATATGAAGTCAATTTAAGTTTCCACCTATATATTTTGCCTTTTCACTATCTTCATAAAAGCAATCATAAAGCACAAACCACAAGGACAATAATGTTTTTGCAGTGAATGGAGATTTGATGAACTAAAGAAACTATCCCTTTTGATAGAGCCTTCTGCTGTCATTTGTGTCATTGTGGAATTCTCAGTGCTGGGGCTGATAGAGCCAGTGATGCACTTAGTGAGAGAGAGGCAACTCTGAAGTGAAGGCTTTAAAAGGTCACTTGAAACCTGCCTGTGCTCTGAACTAGTGGCCTTCCATGTATTTGGAGGGGTTCATCTTGGTGCTGGGGGAAAAGCTGAGTAACCGTACACGGCATCCTTCTGGAGCAGCACTTTTGAATAGTTCGAAGACCACAGGGATCTTGTCTCCAGCTTCCACGAGGGAGGCAAAGGGTCAGAGGCTTTAGGATTCTCTGGAATCTACCAAGGAGCTGTCTTGCAAACCAATTTGTGATAACGCTACTGGTAATACTTAAATGTCCATACCCTCTTGGATGGGATTTAAGAAAGACCAAGCAGAATAATGTCCCAACTCAGAGTTCTTCAAAAGCTGACCCTTTCCTACATGTTAAACTTGATCTTTCTCTATTTCTTAACTTATTTTTTTGAAGGCTTCCGCTCCTGCCATATAAAGAACTGCTTTTTTGTTCTCGAACGCTCTTAGGCACTCCTGCTCTTCCCTGCCCCCACCTGCCATCATGTTCCCTTTTCATCCATCTCCTCTGTCCCATCCAAGTCTGTCTATTTTGACTGATGTCCATTTCAAAATCTGTATCCTCTCTGACCCTTTTTAAAATAGTTTATTTATTTTGAGAGAGAGAGTAAGCATACGCATAGGGGAGGGAGGGCAGACAGAGTGAGTGTGTGAGAGAGAGAGAGAGAGAGAGAGAGAGAGAATTCCAAGCAGATTCCACACTGTCAGCATGGAGCCCGATATGAGGCTCGAACCCACAAACCATGAGACTCTGACTTGAGCCAAAGCCAGATGCTCAACCAATTGAGCCAACCAGGTGCCCCTCCTCTCTTTTATCTGGTGTCCCCCCAAAACCATTCCTTTTTCTGAACTCCAGTAGACCTCAGTGCCTTTTATAGGACATCAAGTATACACTACTTTGTACTCATTTTATCTTTCATGCTCTAGACTTTTCTTGTCAATGAGATGGCACATCCCTCACAGGCAGGCATAAGAAGACAAACGAATAAACAAGAACACGAGTGGATTGTCTTTACCCTCTTTTACTCCGTCACCTGGCAAAGCACCACATACAGTATGACCTTAATAAACTGTGTGGTTGTTTTGGTAAATGCGATGATGATGATGCCAAATGCTATTCTCTGGTGTTAGTATGACTGAGGCTGTAGGTGTCTCAGGACTTCTAGTTTGTGCTTCTATTTATTCTGATGTGGGACAGCTACGGCCTTGCTTAAGACTCCACAAGGAAGAGAGGACACCAGGCAACAGCTCTGACCCCCGGGCCCTAAACCAGAGTCGCACAGGTGAGTGCATCTGTCCATTAACCTGTGTCAACCTAAGTGTGAAGCCAGACAGTTCTGGCTTCTAAAGCTTTACCAGAGCCCCATTATATCCAATTTCATTTATTCTATTTATAGAGGGCAGGGAAAGAGGCCATGCAGTGGCTCACTGCACAGTTTACACTCTTGTCATCTTTTTAGTTAAATGGGTAGAGTTTATGCATAGGATGGTTCCAATAGATTGCTACCTACAAATGCAGAGCCTAGGAGAAGAAATGTCATGTTCAGAATGAGGCACCCAGGTCCAAGATCTAGGAGGGCAGCAGCTCTTCAAGGCAGGGGCAGAAGTATGTGTGTGCAGGCGCTTGGGGGGCTCAGTCGGTTAAGCATCCGACTTCAGCTCAGGTTATAATCTCACGGTTTGTGATTTCAAGCCCTTCACACTGCTGACAGCTCAGAGCCTGGAGCCTGCCTCGAATTCTGTGTCTCCCTCTCTCTCTACACCTCCCCTGTTCACTCTCTGTCTCCCTCTCAAAAATAAATAAATATAAAAAAAGAAGTTTGCGTGTGCATGTGAGCAATATGCATTTGGCAGAGGCCACCTGGGAGGCCTAGGCACCGCTCACGTTAAAAGCACTCACTTGTTTCCTTTATTTAGAATTCAACCTCGGTCTGTGTCTCACTTATTCTACTTTTTGATCTTACCATGCCTATAACTCTCCCTGCCCCCAGACACTAATTGTTTTCAGTACTGCTAATTAAGTAATTAATAAAACTTGACTGTGAGGTAAATAAATATTAATACTACCTATTGGGAGGGAAAACCTAATCATTCTCATTTGCAGGTGAAGAAATGGAAGCAGAAACATACAAGTGAGGATTTGCAAGGAGAAAGGAGATCTGGAAGGAATAGCATTGATGATTTTTTTGCCGCAAAACAGAGATACTGTGAAAAAGTTCTTCAGATGGGTTAAAAAAAAAGGAATGAAAAGAAAAGAAGATGAAAAAATACACACACACACACACACACACACACACACACACACAATCAATTTACTCTAGAGATTTTTGTACAGGTGCCCAAATTTCAGTGGCCATTACCGTTACTTAAGACGGTAAAAGTTCATTTAGCAGGGACATGGTTTATTGACCCGAAGAACTGTTCATTGCTCTCGGCCATCGAGATCAGCACATGGCAGGGGAGGAAATAGAAACCTTGAGGGATGTGGCTGTGGCCTTAGGATCATTGACAAACAGCAGTGAGCTGGTCTGAGAATCCGTAGACATAAAATAATCATCACCTGTATTGCTCTAATATCTTGTTCTCTTCACTCAAGTCATGGATGGTAAGTGAGGTCAGGTAGTTATCATCCCGAGACACTGTATTCAAAACCACGGACGCGTGCCCAGGTGCACACACATAACCACAGCCAGACTGGGCAGATGGAAAGAGGGAGAGAGAAATAGAGTAATTTCTCTGACCACTACAGTGAGGCCTAGGCAGATGGTGACGGCCAGCTGTCTGCGTCTTCTGTGCTTACAATAGGAACCCGCTGACGTAAAGCATGTGACACGTATAGGCTGGCTCCAAGGACCATTTTCCTGATGCGGACAGTTATAGAGGTGAGACCTACGCCATCATTCTGGTAAGATGTTAGAAACAAATGAACTCAGGGCCTCTGAGCGGCTCCGTCAGTTAAGCGACTGACTTCAGCTCAGGTCATGATCTCATAGTTTGTGGGTTCGAGCCCCGCATCAGGCTCTGTGCTGACAGCTCAGAGCCTGGAGCCTGCTTCGGATTCTGTGTCTCCCTCTCTCTGTGCCCCTCCCTCACTGGTGTTCTGTCTCTCTCTGTCTCTCAGAAATAAATGAACATCAAAAAATTTAAAAAAATAAAAGAAATGAATGAACCCTCCTCTGCTTAGATGCTATCACTGGTTCATGGTGGGGGCTGGGCCACCTGTTCTCTCTCACATCCTTCTTTTTCTTTTTTCCTAGTATGGCCCAGGCCTCAAGAAGTGCACTCCACTGAAAACACAGGGCTGTGTCTTCTGCCATACAAAAGAGACCGGATATAACATTTTATCTGGTGGAAAATCATACCAACAGTTTGACTACATTTAACCTCACAGGAGAAAGTACAGGGGTCTTTGGGTCAAAAAAATAGCCGCACCTGTTTTCCTTGCAATCTGCATGTCACTACCGATTGGAAACACAGTAAGAGAGTAAAGCTGAATAGGAGGGAAAATATACTGGGCAACATAATACACTGGTCTAAAGGACCCTCTGTGTCTTAATGATCTCAAACTGTAACTTCCCTGGAGTGTCCATAAACTGTAATCCTGGTGCATTTCAGCTGCATTTGGAGCTAAAGAAGATTCTGGATCTATTGCTATGTAGTATCTATGAGTACAGCTGCTTTCATGCATTTATAGCTAAACCATTACCTGTCCAAGTCAATTTAATAATTTTGATTGCTTCGAAGCAGGACCTATACGGACATCACTGGAGTGTTGTTGAAAACTACTTATATCCCATTTTATCATGTAGAAAGGGTATCATAGTGGTAAAACGGCTTAAGATGCAATGCATATCATGGGAATACACATAGGATTGGGAATTAGGGGTTGGACTCTGGTCCTCATTACCCACATGACCTTGAGGATGTAACTTATTCTGGTTTTGCCTCAGTTCTTTTACCTGAGCTACTGCCCACAACAGGGCTTTCAAGAGAATGCAGGTCTCAGCTGCTTCATGAGATGGCTTTTCAAGTGCCATCTAATTCCTTCCCTGAAGCTTAATGGCCACCATACTCAGCCGCTTTTCCTTGTAAGAGTCCTTCTCAGTGGCTGTCACTGATATATCCCTATCTTTTCCAAAGCTGCTAAGACTTCTGTAAAAAGAAAAGCCATTTCTCAGACTAACCAAGGGCTTCAACATCAAATACCTGAAAGGCACGGCAGATAGCAGAGATGTGTGCCTGAGTCAGGCCAGCCCTGATGAACAGGGAGTCCTTAGTCTGCTGGCAAACTGAACACTGCAAGCCTTCATCCCAAAGGCATTCGGATGAGAACATTATTAATCTGGGTGATGGCTAAAGACTTTATGTAATCATAGTAAATTAAGCCCATTACTGAAGCTAGTTGACAATAACAGTATTAAATGCTTGCTAAGGTCCCTCACAAATGTAAGTTTCTAGGGTCCCCCGACTCCAGGTTCACAGAGTCAGTTTTGACTCTGCACATGTCATATCCTGAATGGCGTTCTTGCTAGCCAGAACTGGCATGTTGCCAGAAGTTCTATGAAATCCATTGGTTCCCTTGCCTTTTTGTGCTATTTCCTACAATCTCAACTAATAATTGGATTTCAATCCACCTGTGGACTTCCACAGCCTCATCCTTGCCTGCTGAGCTATGGTGGGGAAAACCAGTCAGTGATCCAATGGAATCTTGGGGGTTGAACGTGGCAAAAGGATGGATTCGGAGTGTAAGTGACCTTAGGCTGAACGTATGGGTTGCCATGTCTCACTATCAGAGTTATGAGAGCACTATTTCTTTAGTCCTATCTTAATAGGGTTGCGGTGCGAACAAAATGACTTAGTGCATTTAAAGTCCTAGATGTGGGGTGGGACTCCTTGTAAGTGCACCGTAAATATGAACAGTTCCTCTTCAGCAGACTAGACCCTACACACACCACAGCCAGCCAGGCGGACACAGGGGGCCCGGCTGCCCCTCCACGAGGGAAACATGTAGAAGTTCGGAGTTCTCTCAAACACAAGCTAAAACTGTGTTCTGCATCTACCCAGCGGCTACACTGCTGATTTCTACCACACAGAGCCTTACACCATGGAAGGAAAGAAAAAATATATCGTATAAATGCTTGGTTATGATAGAGAACATGCAGACAAATTTAAAGTTGATATGCTGAAACATGGCTACAGGAAGGAAGATTTTCTTCCAAGTTTGGTGAAAACCCTATGACAGTAAAGAACCTAGGACAGTTACGTTTTCAGCAAGTGGAATGGATGTAATGAAGATAAAACATATTTTAGACAAAACTATGAGTTGAGCCTGAATTATTGATTTCACTTGCACTTGTAGCCTTGGATCTATGATTTGGAGTCATAAAAGGAAGTGAGCTGGGTTTAATATTGTCACTTTAGCTTTATTGATCTAAAGGATGGACAATCTACTGTCTTCAGGGAATCCATAGGTTTCTGAGATAAATTGAATTACTTGACTAGAACAGTAGATGTGCATTTAACAGAAAGTGGTAAGTTTGTGGAAATAAATTTTTTTTATCAGTATTGAGAAAAAGAAGTACATTCTGTTATTTAAAGATGCTTATCTGGGCCAATTCATGATATGCCAGAAAAATGCTTTTTTGGTTTTTTGTGGTAGATTTGCTTTGTGTCATAACAAACGACATATTCTAAAACTGTGTGGTTATGACTGTAATTTCACCTCAAAAAATTTTTTCGCCACTTAGATAAATCACTCGAGATTTCTGCTTTCATTCTCTGCCAGCCACGGCCCTCTTTAGAATCATTTTTTTTCCATCTGCATTTGGAGTACCTTTTATTTCCTATATTGTGCTCTTAATTAAAAAGAAATTTGAGTCCTTTTGTAGCAATTTTATGGTCCCTATAAAAACCAGGAGGCACATGGTTCTGCAGAACATGATTCTTTTGGAATCTTCGAAACTCCTGCCATCTCTTCTCGCCTCAGATTGTCCCTGAGGTATGCTATCTCACACAGTACCGTGTCTTTCTGTGTCTTATTGCTTAACTGTACCAAGGTAGATTTATCTGTTTACTAGTTATTACTTGGATTTGTGTCGCTATTTTTTGTGGCTGACCTGAAGGGTCCCATTTTCCTTTATATTGTATCTGACGGCTTTCTTGTCTCTTTCCTGAGGCACCGTTAAAAAAGATGGGCATGAGAAGTTTTCAACAGTTCCACATAGAGCTGCCAACAGTGCTTCCTTCATTCTTAGTTTTGTAATTAAATGAGCACAGAGTTTCCAACAGGAGGAAAGCAAATGAGAAATTAAAGCCTTTGAAGAGGAAAAAAAAACAAATAGGTTGTGACAGAAATTGTGAGATGTCCTCCAATATCTGTTTCTCCCATTCTCCCATAATACTATGACAGTCAATTTTCTGCTGGGCACATACCCAGAAAAAGACTTCATTGTCAGCTTCCTTAGGTGTGGCTGTGTGACTAAGGTCTGTTCAAAGAGATGTTAATAGAAAGGTAAGAAAGCTTTTGGAAGTCTCTCTTCAAAGGCAGCTAGTGTGTGCCCTTTAGCTTCTTCATTTTTTTTCAGGTTTTCCTCCTTCCTGATGGCTAGAATGGGGATGTGATGACTGGAGCTAAGCAGCCATTTTTGGACTGTGAGGTGACCTTGGGAATGGAGGCCATATCAGACAGAATAAGACAGAAACCAGAGACACCAGGGACCCCATGGACTTCATTGAGCTGAGTCGCTGTATCAGCCCTACACTCTCTATCTACAGATTTAGATATGAGAAAGAAATAATAGCTTAGGTTATTTAAGTTACTACTATTTTGGAGCTCTGTTACTCACACTGGAACCTAATTCACTGGTTCCTAAGGTTCATTGGAACCTAATAGGTGTACTTAAATCTCTCCATTTACGTGATGTTAATATAAAATCTGAGGCAGTTAAAATCATTTGTAACAGAAAGCCATGATATTTTACCAAAACTAGTTGAGAAGAAAATCTAGCAAAAAATATTATCAACAATGCCTCCACAGTATAAATTAAAAATGATATTTATTTACATATCTTCATGAGAAGTGGTTAAGCCCTAATAAAATTACTTTTAATTAAAAAAACCAAATTGTCACAAGTTATTTTGCTATCATTAGCCATGTATTCTAGAATATGCCACATGATCGAAGATTTTCTTTTACAGAGGAAGTCTCCATCTCACCGAGAGGTAATTCAGAATACATAAAATCTGAGAGAACTAGAATTTAGCTTCTGAGAAACATTATAGAAAAAAGATGGAAATGTTTCAATAAAATGGACCAAAACAGCCAAATTTGGGCAATGACATGCATCTGCCCATTCAGGCCCAATAACATAACCTTAGCAGTATTTACTGGAAGCCAGAATAGGGACATGGCAAGGGAGAAAGTACTCAGATCGCATGCTCAGAAATTACCACTTGTTCTGTTTTCCCTCAACTTTATTGAGGAAGAACTGACAAATATAATTGTGTATATTTAAAGTGTAGAATGTGATGATGTGAGATACCTTACAGGGTAGAACGATTACCCAGATCAAAATAATTAACACATCCACCCCTCACAGTCGTTTCTTTGTTCATTTGGTGCTTAAGATCTACTGTCAGAAACTTTCAAGTATTCAATACCGCCATTTGTTTTTAATATTTACCATGAGCCAATTCCTATAGGAACTCCTCTATGTGGTATCTCTCAAAGAGAGGTCACTGCAGTTCTGGGAGGTAGGAATTATTATTTCCACTTTACAGAAGAGGAACTAAAACCCCAAAGATTAAATAGCTTCCCTAACCTCCAAGATCTCTTCCCTGAATTTTAGGCGTCTGTTAATGCATCCGTAAAGACTATTCATTTTACAGGAATTAGAGGAATCCACCAATATATTTAATATCTGTATTTACTAAATAAATGGGTGCATGATAACATTTCATCTTCTATTACTTTACCAAGAGTTTGAATTTTATGATTCAATTGGTCACTGATGTTACTTTGTATGCCCATCTAAGACACACACCATTTTGGGGTGCCTGGGTGACTCAGCTGGCTAAGCGTCTGACTTCGGCTCTAGTCATGATAGCACAGTTCGTGGGTTCAAGCCCCGTGTTGGGCTCTGTGTTGATGGCTCAGAGCCTGGAGCCTGCTTCAGATTCTGTGTCTCCCTCTCTCTCTGCCCCTCCCCTGTTCACTCTGTCTCTCTCTCTCAAAATAAAATAGACATAAAAAATGTAAAAAATAAGACACACACCATTTTAACCTAAGTGAATAAACAGAAAAGTATTTCTATCAATCACAATTCACTAGTTTGACAATATGAGTTCCAACCTATTCACATAAGTACCTTGAAAACAATAAGTCAGAAAGTGACCTACCTTTTGAGTGAGCAGAGCTTGAACAACTTGATTGGCTACCTTTAAAAAATAAAGAAAGTTGCTGTTTACAATAATGAGACTTTCTACACATAGACTCTAATTTACCAATACGTTTCCCACAGCTTATTCTACCTAATTAGCTCCTCATTTGCCTCTTTCCTCCCCATGTAGAGAACCTGAGTATTTTCATAATAAGCCTATCCTTCTAGGTAATATTTTGCTTTTCCCAAAGGTGACCTTGTTGCTAATTAAGATGGTTAAGTTGGAAAGATCATTCACAACTTGACTTCCACATTTCCATATTTGGAAAAATAATATCCCTTCACATGTAAAGTACTCCAAGAAGGCTAAAAAATGATACAGTGTAAAACACAATCCTAATTATCTGTACACAATTTCTACCCTTTGCTGATTTACAATGTCCTTTGCCTCTCTTTCCTATACTTCTGCTGTGTGACTCTTACTACTTAAAATGACTTGGAATAGAGCTAGGTTTGAATGAAGGATAAAAGCAACTCATTTTTTTCTACATGTTCTTTTTACATCCCCATGTCTTCATCTGTGCCATCCTCTTGTCATTGCTACCAGTAGCAGTCTGGTAGTTGTTTACTTTCACATGAATGTTCCCCTTTCCACTAAGTAAAAAACTCTGATTTTTTGGTTGGGTACATTAAAATATATACCCTACCCTTCCTTGTAGCTAAGTGTCCCTTTGTGACAAGCTTCTGAGTGAT
The DNA here is from genome assembly GCF_006229205.1 of Suricata suricatta. Taxonomy (NCBI): domain Eukaryota; kingdom Metazoa; phylum Chordata; class Mammalia; order Carnivora; family Herpestidae; genus Suricata; species Suricata suricatta. Next base: position 93,084,602 of record NC_043702.1, on the reverse strand, counting down.
AAATTGTAACTAGACTTTTCTTTGGGCTTATAGAAAGTCTTTAAGAAGAAGGGGGCTCACCCTTCTTCTTCCTTTTCCTGTGTTGGATATAAAAGTGATGGCTGGAACCTCAGCAGCCACCTTGAGAGTGAACGTCACAGATTGAGAAAATTAGAGGGGCCTAGCCCGATGATGCCGGGATGCACTATCTCTGTACTTCTATGTGAGAGACGAAAAATAAATATCCACTTTTTGTTGTTTCCTCCAATTTACAACTAAATAGAGTTCTTAATGATATATTAACATAATCCTAGTTTTCTTCAGGTACGAGGCAGGTTGGGGCTGTAGGAGAAGCTCTTCTCAGTAGATGCCCCTCTCAGCCGGAGGAGGTAAATCTTGATTAATCTAAACCAAAGACAGCAATTCCATTCAGTGAACGGTTTAGGAGTGGGCATGTGCACCATTCCAGCCAAGGGCCTTGTACAAAACTAGTAAAATGTCTTTGGTATTTTGAAGACCTGGCATTTCCCCTAGATAATAGAAATTCATCATTTCTCTGTGCTTTTGTGCTAAGATTTCTTTTTTTACCTGCAGATTTCAAAAACACCGTATAGGAAGCCACTCACTAAACTTGACCATAACCTTGAAACTATGTACCCATATAACTACTGTGGATAAAATTAAGGTGGGCAGGTGAATTACACAGTGTTTTTCGGTTAGTACATGCACTGGATACACTTATTGTGGTCACTGAAACTTATAGCATTAAAAACCAGTGTTTACATGTCTTAGACGTCAAGTACTTCCCATTCATTTCTTCCTTCATTTATTTAGCATAAATATGTAGAGTATTTGCAAAGCTAGATGTGTTCCTGGTTTCAAAGAGAATATAACTGGTAGGAAGTTGGCACGAACACAGTTAGAACACAGTGTGATAAGCATGTGATCATCCTGGTAATTCTCACATTCAACCAAACACTGATGGACGCGCTTTCATCATTTTCTCTTGATAACGAATTTATTTTTGGAGATACTAAACTATGTGTACCTGTGTCCCTGTCTAGTATAGTGGAACAGATTAGGTAAGAATGTTTTCATGGAGCTTAGTTATTTCTTGACTCGATATTGACAAAGTCGTGTATCCTCAATGACAGTCGGCTACCAGTAAGCCTCATAGAAAATTAAAATACAGGCTGTCCTCAACTGTGGTCAGGAGGCACTCACAGCACAAGCAGTAAATGGTTAAAATCAGATTACCCATAATTGATCTAAAGGCAGAAGATGGCTTTATTTTCTATCAGAATCCTTGCCAAATTTACACTGTTGAAATTAAGCAAAGAGAGAGACCTTTCATTAAAACTAACTATAGTTTTGAAATAAAAGCATATTGATTTATTTCTTTGAAGTCCATCCCAAGTTAAAGAAACATATGTAAGGAATCTCACAGACCAAATTAAACGATATTTTCCTTAACTGGTATTCTTTCCCTTTATCATTTAATTTATACATGATCATAACATTGATAAGTGATAGTCAACCTGAGAAATTGACTAGTAGTGTCATCCTGAAATCTTACTGTTTTTAAACATTCATTCCAATTTGAAAGTCACTGAGAATTTAAAGTCAAACTGTAGGTCACCATTTTATTCTTGGCAAATTAAGAAAGAACAACAACAACAACAGAAGAACTCAACTACTCATACAGCTTGAATCAGGAACAAGGCACCCAAAGTAATTCATACCATAAATAATTTAATGCTTTTGGATCTCAAACTTTGGATTTGATTTACATTCTCATAAAACTGCCTCATATCAATATTTTCTTTCCTTTCTCCAAACTGGTCCCTCACTTAAACCGGGCTGTGGAACAGTGGTCACATAAAATCGCTCTCTCCATGATTTACTAGGAGACATAAATGAACACCCTAACTGTAACAGCCCGCAGGAGGAAATCCGTTCTGTCTCTGCAGTGCGAGTGCGTTGCCCGATAGGCCTCTAGCTCCATCTCTGACACAGCTCCTTCAGGCAGGTACTTTGGACAACTGCTCTACCTCATAATTGAACAAAGATACAACGAATGCATTCTTTCTTTACCTACTGACATGGGGTTATATTCGCAGGTCCTCTGCAGAAGAGCAAGCCTGTTTGCACAAATGCTTTCCCGGGTACTGTCTATAAAGACGGTTTCCTGGGTTTCACTACTGCTTTTAACAGCCAGCTTCCCCGAAGCATCAGTAGAACAGCTGCTTGGAGCTTGCGCCTGCAACCTCTAATAGGTTCACAAGATGACCCCTGGAATGGGCCCCTGCCCTCATCATAGAATTATGCCCTTAGCATTCGGGTTGCAAATAATCACACACCCGCAGGCCCAGCTAATGAGAACAAATAACTTGCAGTGTCACCTGACAGCTTTTCTCTCCAAAGAAAGGAAAAATAGCAGCTGGGCTGGGCCAAAGGGACTTGAGACACGCTGAGCAAAGCTGACAGTCCTTAAGCCTCTGGCTTGTTTTACAACCTGCCTTAGGCTCTCTGTGGAGACCTCCCCACTTTGCCTCCGGTGGCGGCACGGGGGTTTAGGGGAACCTGAGATGCCAAGGAGGGGGACCAGGTACCTCTCCCCTCCCCTGGGTGAGAATTCTCTCAGACAAGCCAGCTCCTCTGACACCTGGCTCATCTTCCACCCACACAAGCCTCATGCTTCTCCTCCAGCGGGCTTCTAGCGGGTACGTGTCACCCCCACCCCCACCCGCCGCCACACTCCCCAGGAAGCAGGTGGGCAGGGGGAGGAGAAGTCAGGGCTGCCCTGTGGTCTGTTCTTGCTTTCAAAACAGTCCCTCAGGCTGGATGTGAAGCGATTCCTCGGAATAAGCCACACTTATTCCAAGAGGGAGCCAATCCTCACCGCATCCAGAGGACAGCCAGGGCTGGGTCAGGGGTGGTAGAGTGAGCAACTCTGAGGGCAGCAAGCTCTGACAGGGCGCTCTTGCCTCTCTGTCCTGCTTTTATCCCTGCGTGTGCTACTTTATCATGCGAAGCCAAGTGTCACCTCACCACACTGCTCCTTTAAAAACCTCATTGAGAAAGGACAAGTTTTGGGAATCATGCTTTGGAGAAGTTTTCAAGGCTTCTGGGTTTGATTTATCATTGGGAGGCAGCTGCGGGTGAGCGAGTGGAGCCTTGGGGCAGAATAGGGAGAAGGACTTGGGTTCAAATGCTGCCTGTGTTGAAGATACACGGAAATGTAAGGGGGTGGCGGAGCAGCTGGACTTTATGCGGCTGTGGAGGAGGGGAACTGGCTACCTCTCAAGTCTTGAAAAATGCATAAGATGATTAACTATAACCAGAAAAACCAGGCTGGACAGGACCTGATATAAAGCAGTCACCTCCTGAAAGTTAAATCTGAATCTGAACATTTGAACTTCAAAGAATAAACACATTTTCGGGTAAGTAGTTAATGAAGAATGGTTTGAGAATAAGAGATTTTATTTTATATAGGAATGAAGCGTGTGCACGTGTGTGTAATATGCATGTATAAATATAAATCACTAAGTACCTGTATTACTTATTTGCTCTGTAAAATACTGGGAGTGGGAGACATTCATTTAAATATGTATGTGGGATTGCAGGGGAAATTAACTGAGAAATTAATTTGGGGCTGGTAATCTCCATTCATTAATTTAGTCATTCAACAAATACACATGAATTGCACAGTATGGGCTACAGATTGTGCTGGATCTTGGAGAAATAACAGTGACTGGACACAGGTGCTACCTCGTGGTGGTTCGAGTCTGGAGCAGACACAGGAAGGCCCTCATCTGTCGATTTCACGGTCCATTCGTGCAGTGGGTATTGGAAGCACTGAGAGCCCCAAGCAGGATCACTCCCCAGCTCTCTCTAGGACCCAGGTGTGGGGCATGCACTGAGAATGTCTGATGATCCACAGTCCAGTCCTGACTTACAGCATAGGAATCAGAGAGAAAGGTCAGAACTGCCATTAATAACCTACTCTTGTCTTTATTTAGCCTTGGTTTAAAAGAAATTCTGAACTACCTCCAAAGTCTAGTTTTCCCTGCCTATGTTCTCTGAAGTAGAGAACACGGAAAAGTCAGAGAAGAACTCAAATCTGGCATCCACACTGACTATAAGGAACTCTGGCTCTATTCTGACAGTTTGAATGGGAAGCTAGGTTCTCTAACTTCTGTGTGCAAGGCTCTGCCTGGGAAGTCTGATAGGTTGTCCATTTCCTCACCTTTCATTCTGCTTGAATTTTCAGCTACTTAGCTGGATGAGGTATGAGTAAATGGATTTATTTTTTACTTCTTTGTGTCAATTGTTTATTTTTCAAGTTTTTATTTAAATTTGAGTTAGTTATCACACAGTGTAATATCAGTTCGAGGTACAGGACTTAGTGATTCATCACTTATATACAACACCCAGTGCTCATCACAAACAAGCGCACTCCTTAATCCCCATCACACATTTAGGCCATTTCCTCCCCCCAAACTCCCCTTGAATAACCCTCAGTTTGTTCTCTATATTAAGAATCTTCTTTCTGTTTGCCTCTCTTTTTTCCATCCTAAATTCATCTGTTTTATTTATAAAATTCCACGTATTAGAAATCACATGATATTTGTCTTTCTCTGACTTATTTCTCTGCATAATACACTCTAGTTCCATCCACATTGTTGTAAATGGCAAGCCTTCATTCTTTCTGATGCCTGAGTAACATTCCATTGTGTACATAGACCACATCTTCTTTATCCATTCATCAGTCAATGGACATTTGGGTTCTTTCCATAATTTGTTTGATGCTACAAACATCCAGATGCCTGTATACCTTTGAATCAGTATTTCTTGTATCCTTTGGGTAAATACCTAGTAGTGCAATTGCTGGGTCATAGGGTAGTTCTATTTTTAACTTTTTGAGGAATCTCCATACTGTTTTCCAGAGTGCCTGCACCAGTTTTCATTCTCACCAACAGTGTAAAAGGGCTCCCCTTTCTCCATCTTTACCAACACCTATCATTTCCTGTGTTAATTTTAGACATTTGGGCAGGTCTGAGGTGGTATCTCAGGTGGTATCTGAGGTGGTTTTGATTTGTATTTCCCTGATGATGACTGATGTTGAGCATCGTTTCATATGTCTATTGGCTATCCACATGTCTTCTTTGGAAAAATCTCTATTCATGTCTTCTGCCATTTTTAAATTGGATTATTTGGGGAGGGTGTTGAGTTTGATAAGTTTTTATAGATTTTGGATACTAATCCTTTACCGATATGTCATTTGCAAGTATCTTCTCTCAATCTGTCCTTGCCTTTTAGTTTTGTTGATTGTTTCCTTTGCTGTGCAGAAACTTTTTATCTTGATGAGCTGCCAATAGTTCATTTTGCTTTTGTTTCCTTTGCCACAGAAGATGTATCTAGTGAGAACCTACTATAGCTAATGTCAAAGGGGTTGCTGCCTGTGTTCTACTCTAGGATTTTGATGATTTCCTGTCTCACATTTAGGACTTTCATTTGTTTTGAATTTATTTTTGTGTAGGTGTAAGATGTGGTCCAGTTTCATTCTTCTGCACGTTGCTGTCCAGTTTTCCCATTTGTTGAAGAGACAGTCTTTTTCCCATTGGATATTCATTTCTATTTTGTCAAAGATCAGTTGGCCATATAGTTTTGGGTTCATTTCTGGGATTTCTCTTCTGTTCCATTGATCTGAGTGTCTGTTTGTGTGCCAGCATGATGGTGCCTTGGTGACTACACCTTTGTAGCATAGCTTGAGGTCCATAATTAGGATGACTCCACTTTCGTTTTTCTTTTTTTAACATTGCTTTGGCTATTCAAGACCTTTTGTGGTTCAAAAATCTGCACGTGTAGCAATTGCACATCTTTCGGCACAATGGGCCCAGAAACACACGTTGACAGGATTTACTTTTTGCTTGCTCAGACACTGCTGAGGAACTGGAAATACCCCAGAATTTCCCCAGGGGCCTGTTGCTCTTCTGTCTTCATCTCCAAGTTTGGAAGAGCTTCTATCCTCTTACTGACATTTCTGAAAATGTTCTCAGGAGCATAGCATTCAGAGGACCTAAATGCAATGGTTCTTAATCTTGGCTGAATATTATAACTCCCCAGAGTCTTTAAATTTTCTAACACCCAGGCCCCACTTTAGACCAGAATCAGATCAGAACCTCTGAGGTGATGCCAGCTGCCAGTGTTCTTAACCTCCCCAGGCAAGTCTGATGTGCAGGTCAGGGTGAGCACTACTTGGAGTTCACCTGCTCCAGCTCCTTTGGCTAAAGATGCCCTTTCAGTTTTGCTCCCTTCATTGCTGACCCATCCACTGTCTCTCAGGCTCCTTGGTGACTGTGTTATATGTCCTCAAAAAACCCAGTGCCTCTCATTTGCTGTGTGGGTTTCTCTCATTGCATTCTTCTGTGATTAACCATCCCCCTCACTTCTTCTGCCAGGCTCAGGACCACCTTGACTTTCCAGGTCTGTGTGACACGGATGCCCAACAAATACTTAAAGGATACAACTGAATCCATCTAAATATAAGGTGACAATTTGAGGAAATGTTCTTTTACTTTTTTTATACATGTCATTATACTCCTCTCCATGGGAATTAATCAGTCCTAAAGGAACTATGGGCAAAGCATTAGTGAGAATAGACAGCAATTCACTGCTTGCTAGCAAACTGTATGTCAAACAGCTAGATAAAGAAACTAGACTCAAACGACAAAAGCTCCAACCTGCTCAAGATATCAAGACATTTCCTTGATGTGGCCTCTCTATTGCAAGGCAAAGAGATGAGCATCGAAGCAGCAGCAGTGGTGACGTGAGGTGGTGGAGTGTGTGAGCCCACAACCTAGGTGTGTGTCTGGACGTGGCTCTGTTTCCTTCTGAATAAACATACCCTTCTGTAAGAACACACAGAGGGGATTTTCTTCTCCCGAGTGTTTTCCTCAAATCCTCCACATGTTCTTCTCTTCTCAGAAAATAACAATCAATGCAAAAAGGATTGAACAACATTTTAAATTTAGATGATATCCACTTGTATATGTTTTATGAAGCCCGCTAGCAAGGAAATAACTTATGCGAGGCCTTACCTTGTTAGTTTGTCTAATTAGTCTAAAAAGCCTTGAAAAGAATTTCCAGTTGGCATTATTACTGCACTCAACTACCCCTTTGAGAGCGTTCTCTTACAATGCATGGAAATGGATTGTCTGCCCTCACGCAATTAGTTACAAAACAACTGGCATGTGTAATCAGGGGCCAGTGTCATGAATACAAAACATCTGTACTGCTCAGAGGTGGTTCTGAGTTGCAAATCACCTCTTTGGCAACAGTTAATTTTCGCACTCAAGAACAGAGGGACTCTCCCTCTAAGTATTTTGTCTTCAGTAGAAGCTCCCTGTGACATGATTCTGTGGATGAAAAATCATGGTTGGCCCTGACACATTCCACTGAAACCTCCAGCACCCAGGCATGGGGAGCATATGGAAAACAAGACAACGAGTTTCCATAAAGAACTGCTGTGAGCTTTTTGAGTGATGGGGAAGAATGACCAGTGGGAGAATTGGGACAAATAAGAACTTCCTGTGGTGTGATTCACATAAATTTAACTTCTGAATACAGATTCAGTTTCATTAGGAATTCTGTACAGGAGGTTAAAGTGAAACTTGGTTGATCAATACATATGACCCAAGGGCAATATTTGTTCCTTTCAATAGCCTTGGATGTATTTGGCCTTTCTTTCCCTAAACATTGATTGGACCAAGAGCATGGGGGGCAGGGTTGGGAAGTACTGGACTGGCTTCCTTAGAATGAATCACTGTTCCCCTCTTATGTCAACTTACTTCAGCTCTTCTTTCACTTTGGGGCACTGTAAGATTATTCTGAGTCCTTTTAAGTCCTGGCAGCACCGAGGACTGCAAATGCCATTTTCCTTGAGTAACTAATCCATATGGCTAGAAATATTAAACAATTAAATAACTTTCTGGAAATGTGGTGAGGGTTCCTCAACCACACAGAAGTAGCTATAAGGCAAGGCGGTCCCTGCTATGAGGAAAGTGGGTCTCAAACTGTAAGGGTGTGTCAGAGTCACTGGGAGGGCTGTGAACATGGTCTGCCAGGCCCATGCCCAGAGTCCCTTAGTCTGGATCTGTGGGGTGGGATCTCAGAATCTGCATTTTTTTAAAAATAGTTTATTACCAAGTTGGTTTCCATATAACACCCAGTGCTCTTCCCCACAAGTGCCCTCCTCCACGACCATCACCCCCATTCCCCTCCCCCTCCCTCTTCAGCCCTCAATTTGTTTCAGTATTCCTGAGTTTCTCATGCTTTGCCTCACTCCCTCTCCCTAACTCTTCCCCCACCCCCCCTTTCCCCTTCCCATGGTCCCCTGTTAGGTTTCTCCCGTTAGACCTATGAGTGCAAACATAAGGTATCTGTCCTTCTCCGCCTGACTTACTTCTCTTAGCATGACACCCTTGAGGTCTATCCACTTTGCTACAAATGGCCATATTTCATTCTTTCTCATTGCCATGTAATACTCCATTGTATATATAAACCACATCTTCTTGATCCATTCATCAGGTGATGGACATTTAGGCTCTTTCCATGATTTGGCTATTGTAGAAAGTGCCGCTATGAACATTGGGGTACACGTGCTCCTATGCATCAGCACTTCTGTATCCCTTGGGTAAATCCCTAGCAGTGCTATTGCTGAGTCATAGGGGAGTTCTGCTGATAGGTTTTTGAGGAACCTCCATACTGTTTTCCAGAGCGGCTGCACCAGTTTACATTCCCACCAACAGGGTAGGAGGGTGCCTGTCTCTTCACACTCTCACCAGCATCTGTAGTCTCTTGATTTGTTCATTTTAGCCACTCTGACTGGTGTGAGGTGGCATCTAAGTGTGGTTTTGATTTGTATTTCCCTGATGCTGAGTGATGCTGAGCATTGTTTCATGTGCCTGTAGGCCATCTGGATGTCCTCTTCAGAGAAGTGTCTGTTCAAGACTTCTGCCCATTTCTTCACTGGATTATTCATTTTTCAGGTATGGAGTTTGGTGAGTTCCTTGTAGATTTTGGATACTAGCCCTTTATCTGATATGTCATTTGCAACTATCTTTTCCCATTCTGTCAGTTGCTTATTAGTTTTTTTTTATTGTTTCCTCTGCAGTACAGAAGCTTTTTATCTTGGTGAGGTCCCAATAGTTCATTTCTGTTCTTGATTCCCTTGCCTTTGGGGTGTGTCGAGGAGGAAATTGCTGCAATTGAGATCAAGGAGGTTATTTCCTGCTTTCTCCTCTAGGGTTTTTATGGTTTCCTGTCTCATATTCAGGTCCTTCATCCATTTTGAGTTTATTTTTATGTATGGTGTAAAAAAATGGTCTAGTTTCATTCTTCAGAATCTACATTTCTAACAACTTTCCAGATGAGGCTGATGCATCTGGGTTCAGGGGTCACATTTTGAGACTCCCTGGTGGAGGAAAATAGCAGCCACAACTGCAACTCCGAGGAGAGAGACCACTTCTGGGTTGGAGGGAGAGGAGAGAGGCATATTGTGGCAGCAATGATGCCCTAACTGGGATTTGAAACCATGTTCTTTATAGTGTGACCCATCACCTTTGGGGACAGTGTGGGCAAGGGGAAGGAAGATCAAGAGGAGATTTTTGGAAAGGATTTTCCTAATTGTTAGTGAGGAGGAAAAGACTGATGATACGTTGTTAATCTCCACTGGTAAGGTAATGGAATACAACTACATGTAGTTTTTCTTATTTTCTTAAAACCTGTGTCAGCATTTCATAACAACTCTTAAGATGAATAGACAGATACATGCAAGTTTTATCTTTATTTGGACAGATGACTAACAAAGTCATCCTGTTAAAGTAAGAACCCCAGTCACCAACAAAATCGCAGATGACAGCTGGTCTGCAAGGTGAATGGCCAATCCTAGCTGGATAATACAGCTTTGGCTGAGGGTATGATCCCCGATGGCATGTGTGGGGAAGAGCTATGAGGAGAATGAGGGCCCTGCACACACTTCAATTTTCCCGTCGCCTCTCAGGAACTCTGAGACGCCCACCATCTTCGCCTTCATCTCTTCATTATCATCAAATAATACTTAACGAGTTTACTCACGCATGTGGCTCTGTCTTCTTCCATTCTGCTCAAATTTTCTTCCTCACTTCCCTTTCTCTTTGTAGCTTATTCTCGATCTACCAATCTTTTCCCTCTGGCTGCCCACTGTAAACATCATCCCCACCCACTACCTCCAGGATTTGCTTTTCCAGACATGGCATCCAATTGGCGATGCAGTGTGCTTTTCTCATCCACAGGCTGCGATCACACTTACTGGACAGAAGAGATTTATCAGACAGTGAGGCATATCCCAACTGTGTCCCAAGAATATTAAATAATAGCCAAAAAGAATATACAGATGCCTGTACAGTGAAACAGAGAGAGAAGGGAAAAGGTTGGGGAAGAGAGGTTGACCTTCCTTTTCAATGTCAACGTACATGCTTGCAACCTTCCTTTGGAGATCAAAATGCTAAAGTTCTGTGGAGATGGCTAATGGACCTATATTAAGATATGACCAAGGGAATCCTAAATAGTCCCGCCTTTTGTGAAGAGCCTTTCTACTTCACTTACCTCATCAAGACATCTCTCATACTGTTCCCTTTGATTTTCATTTTCCAGAGCCAATGCTGAATTCTCTGCCTACAGCGAGATACAAAAATAATACAAATAAATCAATGAAATGTGGCGTTAGGTGACAGCTTATTCGATACAGTTACTAAATATACCTCCTCGGGATCCAAAACAATCTTTGAGAAGAATCTTTGACAAGTTTGCTCTAAGTACTATTATAAATAACTCAGGGATGACTTCTGTCCTATCAGATTGTTCACAAAAGTACATTATCATTTCAAGAAATGCACAAACTTGATATTCTGAACAGGTAGCAAATCAAATCATGGCCTGATGTGAGACGGTTCTGTAAAAAGATTACAATGTTTATTTCATTCTATGAAAATGTCAATGTAAGAAATGCCTTAATCCACTTCATTAAGACCTATCACATTTTCACAACCCGATATTTGTTTAGGCCATAGAAAAAAATCTCAGGTATATTCATGAAAGCATAATTCCAAATGCAAACCAAACACGTGCCTTTCCTTGGTAACCAATGGCTTTTGAACATCAGAATATAATGAGAAATTTAAGAATTGAACTATATTTGAGTTCCTTATCCCTCCCCTGCCTTTAAAAAATGACTGCTTTCCTGGGTGTGTGCCTGTTGGGTAGGTTGCTATAGGATACGAGGTGGAATATGGTTACTGTGTTATGAGTGGAATAGTAAGGGGCAAAAGCCATGGGTGTAAGTATGGTTATAAGTTTTAGAAAGAACATGAAACAGTGACATGGTCACTGCCCTCCACGTCTGGTGACCTGTGTCCCCTTCAGCTACTACTGGTTCCATTCTGAATCCTGAATTGTGCAAGTTAAGCTTTCCCAAGGCTGCAACATGGACTGTGCACCCTACTCCCCCAAGCAAACTCAGCTCTCCCTACCCCTTCACTACTTACCCCTTCACCACAACTCGTTTTGACATTTGGAAGTGGGGTACAGAGCTCTAAATTTGTTTTTTTTTTGAAACAATGATGGTGATTTTTAGGTGGTAGAAAAAAGAATCAACATTTTTTCCTTTATAGTTTCTTCATATAGTTTTTTTTTTTAATGTTCTATTTGGAAAAAAAAAGTCAAACTTGCAGGTAATTTGAGAGTAGTACAGAGAACTCTTGCATACCCTTTCCTAAGAGTCACCAGCCGTTCCTGTTTTGCCACATCTAATAGATCATTCTCTCTTTCTTTGTTTTTCCCTGAAACTTGAGAGTGAACCACAGACATGATGTCCTTTATCCCTAAGTACTTTTGCGTATGTTGCCTAATAACAAAGACATTTTCGTACACAACCAAAGTATGGTTGTCACATTCAGGAAATATTCATTCATACAACAACACAGTCTGTTCTTTAGTACCGACTCTAATTCATCCATTGTTCCAATAATGTCTTTACAGCAAATTTTTTCCAGTCCTGAAACCCTTCCAGGGTCAGTCATTGAATCTAGTTGTCACTCATATAGGATCCCTTAATCTGGAACAATCCTTTGTCTTTTATGCTATTAATTTCTTTTTCTTTTTCTCTTTCCCTCCTCCCTCCCTCTCTCCCTAGTTTCTCCCTCCCTTCTTTCCTTCCTTTTTTTTTTCCTGGAAGAACAAAGGTCAATTGTTTTGCAGAATGTCCCTTAATTTGTTTCAAGTTTCCTCCAGCACACTTGTAAGGAATAGCACAAAAATGATATTTGTGTGTGTGCGTGCGTGCATGCGTGCGCCTATGCCCTTCTCAGCACATCATATCATAATTATGTCATGCCCATGTATCCATTATTGGACGCGTTAACTTTGATCGATCACGTGGTTAAGGTGAGGTCTGCCAAATCTCTCCATTTCAAAGTCACTTTCCTTTTGTAGTTAATGTGCAGAGATATTTTTATACTATGAAAATATACTATTTTTCATCAAACTTTCATCAAATTATCTTAGCAACCATTGAATTTTGTCTGAATCAGTGATGGTTACGATTGCACACAGTAATTTCTCACTCCATTATTCCACCTATCCTTTTGAGTTTGCATCCTATTCTAGGAAAGTGCTCTATTTATTATTTATCCATATGAATACATGGACTCTTATATTATTGAAAGGGTCCTAAGTCATTACTGTATTTATTTTGATGCTCAAAGGGTCCCAACTTTGTAAAAGTGAACCGCTGTAACCTGTGCCCTTTTGACATGTTTCCATCAAATTTTTTACATTTATTTATTTATTTTGAGAGAGAGAGAGAGAGAGAGAGAGAGCAAGCGAGCACAAGCTGGGAAGGGGCAGAGAGAGGAGACAAAGACTCTCAACCAGGCTTTTCTGTGTTAGCAGAGAGCCGCACATGGGGCTCAATCCCACCAACCATGAGATCATGACCTGAATAGAAGTCAAAAGTCATATGCGTAACCAACTGAGCCACCTAGGTGCCCCCATATTTCCATCATTTTGAAAAAGACTTTCTTTTGAGGCACAAGAAAATGTTTCAAGGCCACTTTACTTTTTCTTTGCCCCATTCCTGAAATCAGCCATTTCTCCAAGGAGTCCTGTATGTTTTTCATTGGGGAATGTTATTTGGAAACTATGATCTGAGTATTAATATGCACCCATTGCTACTGGAAAGTCATTTCTTCCAGTCCCTTTCAGTAAAAGGGTTTCTCTCTTTTTCTCTTCACTATACCCCCCCACACATGCATACGTGTGCACTCTCTCTGTCTCTTGCTCTTGCTCTCCCTCCAACTCCTACAAAGATTCAACCCCTACAAAAAAAATTCTTCTTTGCCTTCCCCTTTTCTTATTTGTGTCTTCTTTTTCTACAGGGCAAACACAGGCACCCACTATTATTACATTTACATATTTATTCAGCTCTACTGTGCATACAAAATTGTTACACTATGAAAAAGAGTATTAAGAAGAGTTCACAATTCATTTTTTTCTTTAGAAGGCATGTACATAGTAACAATACTGTGTTCAAAAGTTACTAGATTGGTAACTGTCCCCCTTTCGTATGATTATGCTATTCATAACTTCATGCAGTTCAGTCCATTTGTTTCTGATGGTAGTCATATTTAATATCTCCTCTTCTTGTGCATTTCACCCCCACTTTTGAATATAGAAAGCATTAATATGATTCCTGAAGTCAAAACTATACTAAAAGGTATGCTCAGCAAGAGGTCATTTCCTCTCCCGCCCCCTCCTCCACTGCCCACTTCCTCTTACAGCTTCATTCATAGTATTCTCTACCCCCTTCTGTGTCTTGCTTTATAGTTACTACCAGGTTATAATTGTGTCCCTTGGCTCCCTGCAATTACATAGACCACAATTCCTACCAATCCTCTTGTCATACTCTTTCTGCTGGATCAGCATGTTTCACGTTCACGTCCCGTTTTCCACTTTGCACCTATTCTTGTGGTAGCCTCTTTAACACATGGCGACTGGAGGAGGTGGTCTTATATCTCTTTATTTCTTTAGCAGGTTAGAACTTTCCCTCTTGTTTTTTCCCAATAGGACCAGATCTTCAAATGGTACCTCTTACTTTTTCCTTGCTTCCTTCTCCTTGGAAACACTGCTTCTCTGAGACAGTCACCTCAGGTCCCCACACTGTCAAGCCCTGCCCTAGAGCCGGAACTGGGCACTTCCGGTCCCCATCGAAGGTCAGTTCTGGGAATGTTCTCCGCACACCCTGGCTCCCGCCGTCACCTGGGACACACAGGCTTGTAGCCTTCGTTCTGTGCATATTTCGTTTTTATCTTTCTACTTAACAGTGATTTGAAGTTCTCATGTTCTGTGTTCTGGTAACTGGGAAGACATGGATTCTATCTGGTTTCCTCTGTGCCTCTGAGAACTGCAATGTTTTCTCTCACAGACATATCGAAAGCTCCAGCTTTAGGCCAGTTTGTTATTTTAATCAACAATGAAAGTCAGGTGAAGTGATCCAATGAAAACAGGGCACAAAAGCTGAGGGAAATTACTGGGCAAAGCCTTTTTGGAGGTGCTCTTGCTGCTGTTAGATCACCTCAACCTATTCCTGGTTTGAGTCCCAGGATTCAAACCCATTTCTTCTTCAAATATCAGTCCTAAAACTCAGCTTTGACCTCTTTCCTCCATTCTTGTCATGGGTAGACATCCGCCGCACAGCCCAGTGATCCCACCCTCCTGCCGATGATCTGCTTAGACTGAGTCAGTATTGGTTGTTCCTGGAGTGTTTCTTCTCTTCCTTCCTACCCTCCACCTCCCAGCACTCAACTGAGAGCTGCTTCCTTGTGCTGCTGTTATTCCCTTCCGGGACTGCTGCCGCCTGTCCCACGGGACTTGTCTCATACCTGCCGCAGGGGAACCTCTGGTCCTCCCTCAGCCGAGGTGGGACTACGGGTTCCAGGTTCTAGCCCCAACGTGGCAGTCCAGCTGGCAATACCCTGCCATGAAGCCTTTTGCGACTCACTTAACCTTGCCAGGTTTACAGCTCTTTAGGTAATAAATGAATGGAACAGCCTCGCCCATATACAAAGTGACTTCCAGTCCAAATATTTGGATACTGGGAGTCACGGGGGGACTGCTGGAATTCCAGTTCTACAAAGTCGTTGCTTGCTTTGGAGAACTTGAACTTGTGCGGGGTCTGTTGGTTTCAGTAAGGCAGCCCCACAAAGGATAATGGGAAGCGATAAAGGAGAGAATGGCAATGCCAGTTTACGTTGTTTTCACTTTAAACGTCTTGGAAAAAAATGTGTAAGGGAATAAAGCTGAAAATGGGAATTTATATGAGATGTCTCTATCTCCCTCCTACCCACAATATCATGTTGCAATAACACTACAATCGATCCCTTCAGATAATTACCATCATTACACCGCTTACATTACTTGCCGCACGTTTACTGCTCTGACAATATATTACAGGCAAGCAAATTAAATACCTAAAGGGTGCTGGGGAAGACAGAGTCGTCACATTTATGGTTAATGTGTTCAGTTACAGAGCCCAATTTAATTGATGTAATCCTACATATCCCAGAGGACAACAGAGATATTAACAATTATGCCAGTGAAGTTAAAATAATCTTGAACCGTGATGTGATCTTCTTTAATGCATCTGCATTTATTAGAAATTCAGGATTTACCTGCTACCAGGATGAGGCAACAGGGGAGAAAACAAGATAAAAAAATCCTTAATTAAATGTGATTTAAACAAACAGTGAATAATTTTATGGCAGGAATGGGAAAGGACAACGGAGAGAGGAAAAGAGAAGAAGTAGGTATTACTACTGAGAATTGCAGAAATGACAACACAGGTCTTTTTTAACATTAAGAAATTATGTTATTAATTCAGTACACTCAGAGGAGGATGTAATTAGAGCATGTGTGCTAAATGTAAATGGGTCTTCGTATTCAGTTTTGCCTTCTGTAACAACCAAAAACTTTTGCCAGACTTAGTTCCTGATTTAGAGCTCAGTGCGGTTTCCTCTTGACCTCCCAGGTGCTGAGATCTAACTCTGTTCCGGATTCCATCTCTAAAGTTCTCACACATCATTACAAAATTGAACAGCTTTCTAGAGTAAATCCATGTTGTTTGGGTTTCCTGTGGAAGATGTTCTAAATTAATATATATTTAAAAAGAAGAATGTTTTTCAAAGCTCTCACTCTGTGAATAAATGTTGGCCAGAGCTTACAAACGATTGAACAGACTGATGCTTCTAGATTGCTGTTGAATGTTAATTCCCTAAATGCTTATTATATTTAAAATCTCTCTAAACCATCAGTTTGCTAAATACATCTTTGGTGATTGAATGTCTGTGTTCCCCGCAAATTCATATGATGAAGTTGTAATGCCTAATATGATGGTATTAGGAGATGGGGGAAGGGTCTTTGGGAGTGAGTAGGACATGAAGGTTGAATCCTCAAAAATGGTATTAGATTAACATGAAAGAGGCTCCAGAGAACTTGCTAGGTCCCTTCCACCATGTGAGGACGTAGCAAGAAGATGTTGGCTGTGAACCAGGAAGAGGGCCCTCAGTAGATCTTGACCTTGCCAGAGGCTTGACGTTGGACTTCCTGGCCTCCAGAACCATGAGAAATAAATTTCTGTTATTTATACACCACCCAGGCCACAGTGGCCTGGTGGTTACAATGGCCTGAGTGGACTAACACAACATCCTTTTCTATGGCCAAAATTAGGATAGTTCTACACAAAACAAGTTCCCTCTGCATTAAGTAGCAATTCCACTTGAGGCTTTCTACCTCCTACAGTCTCTCCCCGCTCATCTCTCCCACATCCATGTATCTGTGTTTGCTGATGGAGAGCATGCGGCATCTGTCAAGGCAAGCCAGCCTCCGGGGTCTCTCATGAAGCCCCAGCTCTTGTCTCCTGGGAGCCCCTCTGCTAATGCTGCATGAGCCTGGAGTGTGGTCTGCCTCCCGAGTGGCCCTTCTGAACCCTGCTCATTTTTGTGTGGTCTGATTCAAATAGGAACCTAAAATGCTAAAATGGGTGGTTATATTAAATTTTAAGAAGTACTTTCAGAAGTACAAAATTATTTGGAAACCATTACAAAGAATCTTCCTACCTTTCACTCCCAACCCCTCAAAGGTTACCTTTTTGCCACACTTACCTTATTATTTGTTTATAATCAGAGATGACTAAAAAAATTCTTTTTCAAAGTAAGATGCAGACATGATACCGCCTAATACTGTGAAGCATATTTTGCAAAAAATAAACGTAAAAATTTTTTAATGTTTATTTTTGAGAGACAGAGTATGAGCAGGGTAGGGGCAGAGAGAGAGGGAAACACAGAATCTGAAGCAGGCTCCAGGCTCTGAGCTGTCAGCACAGAGCCCAGTGCAGGGCCCGACCCACCAACCGTGAGATAATGACCTGAGCCGAATCAAAGTCAGATGCTAAACTGACTGAGCCACCCAGGTGCCCCCAAAATACATTTTCTTACAAAGCCACTGCATAGTTAACATTCAAGAATTAACTTTGATACAACATCCTAATCCACTTTATAGGCCTTGTTCAAATTTCACTAATTATCCCCCTAGTGTCCTTATTGAGTTCAAGGTCAACTCCAGGTTCCCGGAGCTGTACTTCATTATCACTTCTCTGTGGATTCTTATAATGTAGAACAGTTCTTTTGTCTTTCATGACTCGGACATTTTTCAGGAATATAGGCCAGCTATTTTGTAACTCTACAATTTGTTTCATGTTTCCTCATGGTTACATTGAAGTATTTTTGGCAAGACTGCCACAGTCATGATGTTGGCCTTCTCAGTATCCCACATGCAGAGATACAGATGTAGATATAGTTCATGACTAGTCTGCTACCTTTGGTTACTGGGTCATCACATATGCCAGATGTGACCACAAATAAGGTAACTGTTCTTTATAAACAGTAACTGTCTTGTGAGAAGTTCCTTTGAAAATATGTAACTACCCAAAGTCTTTGAGATTATGCAAATATCTAAAAAGCCACACTTTTTGTTCATATATTTTAGCATCCATTGATAATTTTTTCCTAAAACAATTCTTACAGTGATGGTTACATAGCAATTTTTAAACTCCACTGTTCCTCCTATGTTCATTAGTTCAAACTCCACCATAAGGAAGGGGGTCATACAGTTTAATAATTAATTGTAATGCCTTTGATTGGGATTAATAGTTTTATGGATATTGATAATATTTTCTCAAGCTAAAGTGTAAGCCCCTTGAGACAGGGATGATGCCTTATATTTCTCTTTTCAAAAGAGTACACTTTCGGGGCGCCTGGGTGGCTCAGTCGATTAAGCCTCCGACTTCAGCTCAGGTCACATCTCACATTTGTGGGTTCGAGCCCGACGTCAGGCTCTGTGCTGACAGCTAGCTCAGAGCCTGGAGCCTGCTTCCGGTTCTGTGTCTCCTTCTCTCTCTCCCCCTCCCTCATGCTCTGTCTCTCTTTGTATCAAAAATAAATTAAAAAACATTAAAAAAAAAACAAAGGAGTACAATTTCAATTTTTACTATAATTTCGAGTGGAAACTAAAACTCAGGTTAATGTTTTATATGTATTTAATACCAGTGTGTTTGAGCAAGTAGTATGTCAGGCATTTTTACCTATGTCCTCTCTGTGGTCATCAGAGACATACCTACAGAAACATTTTAATGTTTCTTTTTGCTATCAAAACAAATGACATTTTTTACTATCTACATGTCAATTTATTACTATGCTATCTAGAGTTTCCAAACAACAACAACACACAGCAGTGTACAGCATCTGATACATTTCGACAATTGGCAGAATATTGAAAGCTTCTACTTCTCTATACTAAGCAGTCTGAGAAATTGAGTTTTTGCTCCTTACTTAGAAGTGTTAATTTTACCCATCACTAGTATTATCAGACTGCTAGGTTAAGGATGACTGCAAATGCTTTATGATGTATCTCCTTGACTCTGGACTGGCCTTACTGACTTGTTTAACTAAGAGAGTGTGCCTCAAGTGCCCCTATGGAGAGTCCAAAGGCTCAAGCATGAGTGTTTTGGCTTCTACTTTAGCGTCTCAGAACACTAGCTCTTGGAGTCTTGAGCTGCCACATAAGAAGGCTGGTATCTTCACGTGGTGTAAAGCCCAGGCCACATGGAGAGGCCCTGGAGGATGAGATGCCTTGTGGAGAGATACAGGCCAAGCAGCACTGAGAAGCCAGACAGGGGAGTAAGGAAGTGATCTTGGAAATGGATCTTCTAACTCTAGTTGACACCACCTGGATTGGAGATGAATTCAGCTGTGACCTTCTCAAATTTGTAACCCCAACAATTGTGGGAAAAATAAAACAGTCATTTTAGTCCTCAAAGGTTACACAGTGATAGATTAGTGGAAGGGGCATACTTAGGAGATGAGCTAGCACATCAGTTTTTCCCTATGTGCATCCAGTTATGGCTCTCTCACTGTTCTCCCAGAAGTATTCTGTAGAGGATACAAAGATACACAAAACATAGGGGCTGCCTACGGAAAGGTACATACAGGAGACAGCTTAGCACAGGAAGCAAGTCAATTTCTCACATTGAAAGCTATCATACAATAAAATCAGAGGGAACAAAATCAGCTACTTCCACATGAGACAGGAAGAGGTAACTTGACCTTTGGATGAGCCTACTCCATAGGCATTCAGCCAACAGCTAGAGTCCTCATTGGAATGAATAAAAATAGTATTATAATTTTGACCAAAATACCAAGCAAACAACTTCTGGCTTGTATTAGCCATTAGAAATACACTATCCCACTATGATAGAACCCGGGGTGTCAAATTATTATGAAAGTGAATAATGTCAAGCACCAGTAAATATCCACTGCAGAGAAAATCTTGGGCTCCAGAACGATGAGCAAGCTGATGGGGTGTAGATGAAGCAGTAGACATGTAGCGGGGTACTGAGGTCTGCAGGAAAGAAGATGGGAAGAGCAAGGAAAAAAGAAAACGAAGAGCAAGCAGCCATTAAAAAGGATGCACCCCTGTGGCTACCTCTGCTGCAAAGGTGATCTTTTTCAGAGTGGTGTCTTCCCAGCTTGCCAAAAACCTTTCAGTTCAGCAAAGGTAGATATGTCAGAATAAGGGCAAGAAGGCAAGAGGTGGGATAGTGTGCTTCTTTGCAACTCCCACCCTGAATCAGGGTCTTGGCGCACTCTGGTTAAATAACTTACTTTCTAACTACGGTGCCATCCTAGCAACTCTGGTCTCTGGGCCAAGGAACTTCACATTCAACCTTTTAAAAGAACACTGGCAGGCCCCAAAGATCCCAAAGTACACTAGAGTCTGTTCTATGTTGAAAGCTGCCTAAAAACACTAGGAGGATAAATCATCACAAGAGGGGCCAAGTCTGCCATCAAGCATGCCATCCAAGCATGGCATTTTGATTTAGCGGAGTGGTGGAAAGCCTGAGTACAAGGATGGCACCAAGAATTGGACTCGGATATTGAATCTCCTTTCTTTTATCGCCATCAAATGAAACTGATGGGGTCTGCATCATTCACCTTATCAAAGCCCGTCACTGTAGTGACTGTGCTAGGGATGGGTGGTGAAGGGGTATTTCCCACCGATGCTATTTAAAAGTGATAGTCTCTAGACCTAGGCAGGGTCTTAGGACTCCTATACACCTTGGAGGCAAATTTTGGCATCCTAAGAAATTCAGGAAATAGTTATGAGCTGTGCCCATCCACCCTGGGAATGAACATGGATCACTCGTGTACCCATACATGAACACATCATTAAAGTGTTCTTGCTCTTGCACGCAAAAGACCTTAGGGATGCTCGCTAAGTCCAGGCCTAGAACAAGGCAATGGGCACATAAGCTGAAAGAAAATGTCATCCCTCTTTCAAGAAGTTCAGGATCCCTGCAATGAGAACATGTTATGTAGGACCTGTCTGAAGAATTAAATAGAAACCATTTCACAGTGAAACCTCTGTGTACTTTCAGAAATTATATCCTTAGGTGGGGCTTTAGAGCCGCAGTTTGCAAACTTGGGTATGCACTGGGATTACTTGGTGTGGTGGTTAGATCAGCTTGCTGGGCACTGTCAGTGTTTGGATTCAGCACATCCAGGGGAGGACCCATGAATCTGCATCTCTAACAAGTTCCCAGGTGATGCTGATGCTTATGAGTTTAGGAACCCTAGTTTGAGAAGCAGTATCTCAGAGGGATCCATTTCAGAATGAAAGTAGTTGTTACTCTGCAGCACCCCTGCGCTGTCACCAACTTTGAACTGTCTCGGAGTTTCTTAGTGCTTTTCTGGAATTGGAGATGGCCGCCCTGGGCGTCTTCTCGCCCGGAAGCCCTCCCAAATCTCTTGAGTCGGCCAGGTGCCCGCTCTCGGCTTCCACAGTGTACCATCTGTGCACTTCTGGGAGAGCACCTGCTGTCAAGAGTCTCATTTCATGTAGATGAAAACATACAAGTTTGTATTCTGCTTTCTCTTATTCAGTTTATGAGTCTGCCTCTCTCCTGGTACCTCAGAGATTCTCACTGGGGGGAAACAGTCCCCGAGAGAATGTATCAATGTGTGTGTCTGTGCGTGTGTGCACACGTGTGTGTGTGTGTGTGTGTGTGTGTGTGTAGAATAGGAAGAAAATGTGAGACTTGGACAAATGTTATTTGATATTGTATTATATCCAAAAAATAATAGAAGGTAACGCTTTCATAGTAGAAACACAAAAGAGAGCTCAATAATTTTCTTGCCTACAGGGGACGTGCAGGAAAGAAATCCATGTGTGGAGTCGGAGGGCGGTAGGAGTGGGGAGAAGGATATATCGTCCTAGGAGGAAAGTCTGAGATTCTAATGGGAGGACACAGTATGCTTTTTTAAATTTCCTTTTTATTTTTATTTTTTATAATGGGAAGAGGCCTGGCCTTTGAAGTCAAGTAAGTGTTTATTCGGATCCTGGTGCTGCCTCTCGCCTGCCATCACTGCAGGCAAGTCACATGGGCTCCGAGTCTGTCTTTCCTTAGTAAATGAGAGGAAAATAAATACCCATCGCTCCTTTGATGTTGAATGGCATGATGAATGTAAGGCTCCTCTAATACGGCACCTGGCCCGGTACAGGATTCGATCAATGCCCGTTTCCTTCTGTCCTTTGTAGAACAACTCCCTTCTGAACCTGGGCAGCTCCCAGGCTTCGGTGGGGGGAGAGGCATCAGCCAGCGGGTGTTTCTGGACTGGGGAGATTCCAGCTAAGAGCCGTGTAATGTGGGCCCTCACACCCGGATCTTTTAAACAGCCTTGCACATAGGTCAGCTCCTGGCCCCAGCTCCTTTCATCTGCAGCCTTCTCTTCTCTTTTCTCTCACCCCTCTCTCACCTCCTCACTCCCACTTGCCAGGGCCCATTTATCTACCATCCTCCCCCTGTGGAAAACTCTGCTATCAGAGAGATACTCCCAACTTCCTTCACATTAAGATTCATTGCTGATAAAATAAAGCACTAAGAGGATTTGCATTTTAAGAGAGGATTAAGGAGTGAATCTTTAATTGTAGCATTGGAGGAATTAGAAAGCTGGAAAGCCTGTGGGGGGTGGAGGGGGGGGCGCAGGTTTGCAGGGGTGTAGGGTGGTCTGGGATAGGCCATCACATTTCACCCTGAAGTCATATCATAAGTGATCACCTACTGGGCTTTCCTGTAAGGCCCAGAAGGACTTGATCATGAGAATCTCCACTATGTCACAAGGTCGTTGAAAAGAACCATGTGCCACTTGGTTCTCCCCAAACTGTACATATGAAATAGTCATCTCTTTGGCTTGTGGATGCCACCTAAGAACAGGCACCTATTCCCTGCTACTCCTTGGTTATAGCACCCACCGCATGCAGTGCAGGGTGACTGACATCCCCCCACCTTCTTGCTCAGTGAAGGCAGGATATGTTACTTTCTGCACCCAGCACTGCCTGGGACACAAAAGGGTACCCAGACATTTCTAATTTTTTTAAATGTTTATTCATTTTTGAGAGAAAGAGAGAGAGACAGACAAATAGCGTATAGCCCGGGGAGAGGCAGAGAGAGAAGGAGATACAGAATCTACAGCAGGCTCCAGGCTCTCAGCTGCCAGCAGAGCCTGACATGGGGCTTGAACTCACGAACTGTGAAATCATGACCTGAGCGGAAGTCGGAAGCTTAACTGACTGAGCCACTCAGGTGCCCTAAGACCATTTGTAATTCTGACCCTTTCTATACACAGTTCTTACTTCCCTGGAATGTAGACCGTAGCTAGGATTATAAAAATAAATATTAATTGGTTAGCGGGATAAACACTTCTGTTTTACATGACCACAGTCCTGTTTCTTGATTCTTCTCAAATGCACCTTCAAACCCTTGCCACTTGCAAAGGCCACAGGTACAATGCCTTGAGAAATCACCACAGTTGCACATTCCATCCCCACCCCTACACACAGTACTATAAACAATAACAGAAAAGTCCAACTAAAGCCTTTAGACTGATATGGAGGAAGGACAAGCAAGCCTGGCGGAGGCTGACAAAGGGGTCGCCAGTGGTGCGGGGACCTGAGCTGCACACAACCTCCCAGCGGTGGGACCACATTCTCACCACCTCCAAACAAGCTCCTCTTTGGGAATGTGCTGGCCAGTTTAACAATCTGCTTTCTGGGAGAGAAGAGCCTGGCTTGGCAGTCTTTTCCAATTTCCATGATGTAAATACTGCCACCATGATTGATTCTGAGGCCCCAAACACAAAGCTGGAAGGAGATACGTGGTAGCATATCATCATCCAGGGTCCTCACCGTACAGGATGTAGAGCTCAGATAATAGTAAAATGGTGTCACTGATTGGAAATGAGGTGTGCATCCCTATGTGTACTGCAGCATTATTTACATTAGTCAAACTATGGAAGCAGCCCCAGTGTCTGTTGATACGTGAATCTGTAAAGAAGATATAGTCTATATACACAACAAAATATTACTCAGCCATGGGACAGAATGAGATCTTGTCATCTGCTACACCCCAGATGGACGTAGAGGGTATAATGCTAACTGAAGAAAGTCAGCCAGAGAAAGATATCATATGTGTCACTATTATGAGGAATCGAACATAACACAATGAGCAAACACACAAGCAAAAGCAGAAACAACCCATATATATGGAGAAGAACTGGTAACTGACGGGAGTGGGGGTGGGATGGGAGATACAGGCTTTCAGCGATGGAATGAAAAGTCATGGGATGAAAGGTACAGCATTGGGAATTTGGTCAATGGCATTTTCATATTGTTGTATGGTGACAGATGGTAGCTACATTTGTGCTGAGTGTAACACACACAGCTGCTGAATTACTATGCTGTAGACCTCAAACTACTGTAAAAAATAGTAAAATGGGGTGTCTGGGTACTCAATCGGTTAAGTGTCTGACTTCAGCTCAGGTCATGACCTCACTGCTCATGAGTTCAAGCCCCACGTTGAGCTCTGTGTTGACAGCTCAGAGCCTGGATCCTGCTTGGGATCTGTGTCTCCCTCTCTCTGACCCTTCCCCCGCATGCTCTGTCTCTCTCCCTCTCAAAACTAAACATAAAAAATAAAAGTGATGAGTTTGAGTGTGTATGACCTTTACCTTTAAATGCTTACATTACTTAATTAATAATAATTGCTGTGTTTCATGACAGGCTCACAAAATTCTTGACAACATAACAGGTGCATCTCCAAAGCTGGTATGAATTTCCTTCCACACACCGTTATTCCTATTGGTCATAGATCCTGAGACCAGCTCTCCAATGGGGTAAATGTACCCATTCTAACTGCTAATACAAAGGGCTTACTGATTGTGCTGTGCTTGGAATTTCATCCAGGATTCTACTTGACTCTGTGGTGACCATCAGGCCTCTCAGCCTGATGTCATTCCCAGCTCTGCTCTCCTCCTGAGGTCTGTTTGTGCAATTTAGTTTCAGAAACTCAAGAATAAATTGTCATAAAGCTGACAGCACAGGGACCTCCTCATTTAATGAGGTGACTTCCTTCAGCTCTGCACTTGCTAAGGTAGGTTAACTTTACTACCCTCCCCTGCAACTCCTTCATGAACCACTTCTTGGACCCCGTACCCAACCCCACATGAGCTGGAAGAGGAACTGATGCATTCAGCCTGCAAGAGACTGTTTTTGAGAGTCAGACCAGTGTGGATTTAGGGAAGTGAAGATGTGTGGGTCTGACAAGTGTGTGTCTTTAAAGGCTGGCACAAACATTCTATTATTCCAAACATTTAATAGCACTGTCAAATTATGCCTATTAAAATTGAAAACTTCAGCAATTCAACAAATTACATATTTAAGCTCGAGATGTACAAGCGTTTTCCAATCATGACAGAGCCAACAACTCAGGTACTCTAAAATTCTTAGCAAAAGCAATCTTTAAACATATCCCCCCCCCCACCAGGATGTGCTTCAGAGATAGCAAATCTATGACTTTTAAGTAATTCCTCAACCTGAATAGCCTGCTTCTTAGAGGAGGACAACATCTGGTCTCAGACATTTCTCGGACTATATTTATTTATATTTTGTTCTTCAAAATGCTTAAGGAACAGATATTGGTCCCCCTGTACCAAGAATCAGGTGATTCAAGTTGAGGTATTAACTAGGAATTCCTTTGGGAACAGGGTGCTTTGGCTTCTGAGCTATTCAGGAAATGAAGGACAAATGGGAAGAAAACAAGAGCAGACATCTGTCTTCCAGGAATCCTTTTATGCCAAAGAGGAAGTTACTTAAACAATGCAAATAACACTACAATGATATGCCATATCACACACACACACACACACACACACACACACACACACACACATTAGATTGGCACAGTTGAAATTTTTACATGGCAAGTGTTGGCTAAAGGAATTTGCCAACTACTGGTGGGAGCATAAATTAGTATACCCATTTGAGGAGAGTTTGGCTTATCCTGATAAAGAAGGACAGTCATACTTTCCGACCCAGAAACGCCACTTCTAGGTATATTAACTATAAACACCTGTGAGCACATGTGCTAGGATGGCCATACACGTGTGTTCACCTTTGTTCTTATCAGCTCCCACAGAGAAATAAGTCAAATGAAGATTAACAGTACAATAGATAATTTTTGATAAATTGATATGAGGGAATACTACAACAGAAATAAATACAATGGAGTAGAGCCACATGGATGAATCCTGCAATCCCAGCACTGAGTAAAAGAAGCGAGATGTATATTTAAATGTATGTTTACGTATGTATGTGCGTATGTATATAAACAGGTCATTCTCGAACAACATGGATTTCAACTGCAAAAGTTCACTTATATGCAGACATTTTCCTACAAATGCAGTATATTTTCTTTACAATTTGCTTAACATTTTTGTTTCTCTAGCTTACCTTATAAGAATACAGTATACAATGCATATGACATAAGAAATACGTGTTATCAGTAAGATTTCAGTAAATAGTAGGCTATTAGTTAAGTTCTTGGGGATCCAAAATGATATGCAGAATTTCAACTGTGCAGAGGCTTGGTGCCCCAATCCCTGTTTTTCAAGGGTCAACTCTGTGTGTGTGTGTGTGTGTGTGTGTGTGTGTACACCTACATCATACATATATACATGTATATAAATATGCACACACATACACTCAATCCACTGACATGATTTCCTATACAGTCTAAACACTGGAAAAGTTAAATTATATTGTTTAGAAATACATATATAAAAAGTAAAACTCTACTTTTTTCCCCCAAAAGCAAGGGAATGATCATTACAGAAATCAGATTAACTAGTACTTCCAGTAGGGAGCTAGGAAACTGTGAGGAGCCCATGCAGGAGTCAGGAGCTGGGGTCCTGGCAATATTTCATTTGTTGATCCTGTGGCAGTTACTTAATTTCATTGCCTTATTATTCTTACAACTGTCAATGGACACTTCATGTTCCTTTCTTTTTTTTAAATTTTTTAATGTTTTTATTTATTTTTGAGAGAGAGAGAGAGAGAGAGAGAGAGACAGCGTGAGCAGGGAAGGGTCAGAGAGAGAAGGAGTCACAGGATCTGAAGACAGGCTCTAGGCTCTGAACTAACTATCAGCACAGAGCCTGATGCAGGGCTCGAAGCCACGAACTGTGAGATCATGACCTGAGCCGAAGTCGGACGCTTAACCAACTGAGCCACCCAGGTGCCCCTTCATGTTCCTTTCTGTACCCCATATCACACACATATGTATGCACACTTATACAAATAAACTCACAAATAAGTAATAGAGGACTAAGAAGGACATGAGGGCCAGGCAGTTCTGGAAGGGCCTTAGTGGGCTTGAGGAGCGGAGTTCTACAGTAACAGGTCAGTGAGTAGACAGCAGGTGACACTGGTGAGGGACAAGGACATAGACATGGAAGGAGTCAGATGTCAGGGTAAAGGGTCAGGAACAAATGCATATTTTCTTTTTTTTTTAAGTTTATTTGTTTTGAGAAAGAGAGAGAAGGCACGAGTGGAAAAGAGGCAGAGTGGGAGGAGAGGGGAGGAGAGGGGAAGGGAGGAGAGGAGATGAGAGGAGAGAATCCCAAGTAGTCTCCATACTGTCAGTGCAGAGACTGATGTGGGGCTTGAATCCATGAACTGTGAGATCATGATCTGGGCCAAAGTAAGATACTCAACCAACTGAGCCACCCAGGTGTCCTGCAAATGCTTTCCACTAACTAATCCTGGCATCAGTGACTGAAGGAACTGAAGGGAAGACAGAGAGATGAGAAAACATGTGACTTCAAAGGATGACCTGCTAGACATGGAGAAGGGGGAGAAAGACCTGCATTAGAAAGACAATTCAAAACAGATTCATCAGCTCTGAACCAGGAGCTACATAAGCAGGAGAGCTAGGAAGGTAAGATGTCAGGAAGAGTTTTATCTCACGTCTCTAACAGTGAGATGAGGTCTTTAGTAGAAACGGAGAACAAAGTAGGATAAACAATATTATGGGAGATTTTTAGAAAAAAGTCTATTGGTTTGCTATGTAATGATTTTTTCCCCTTCCTGCAGAGAAGACAAAATTGCAACAAATATATAAGCCTTGTTCTTAAGCAAGATTCACCAGCAGTCACCTTGATCCCTCTCCCCTTTTTTCCATTGTTGGCACGTTTTCATGAAATTCTTTTGTTCAGTCATGTCAGTGGCTCACACTAATGCTTCCCACTTAGTGAAGAATAGCATCCCTTTGCTTAAAAATCCACAAGGAAAACATTAAGCTTTAGGAAGACTGTGGTTCAGTTTAATTGTGTTGCATAACCTCTGGCCTTTCCACTTAGGACAACTGTCCTTCCAAGTTGGTGGAGCAGATGGACAGTAGAGAGTCAACGAAAGGCGGCCATCAGCCCTGCTCCCCACTTTCATCTGTTTCCAACATGAGAGGTCAACAGCTGTTCTAAACAATGGAATCTTTCTGCCTTTGTGCAGGTGTAGGCAACTGGTAATGCGGCGTGTAGGTCTTATCTAATCTGGGCATGGCCGTTGGCTGGAACTTAACAAGGGTATATAAAACTCCTTGACTTATTTCTATCATTTGGTATCTGGAGATTTCCAGTAGGGCTACAAAAAATCTAAACAAGATCTGGTTGTGAGAGAGGAGTTACCCTTCAATTTGTGGCGGTTCTCAAAATGATCAGTTCTGAAGAAATCATGAATTCAGTTTTGTATATTTGAGACATGAGAGTAACATCTGGAAAAAGGGTATCCAGGAGTTGTAAGGATGGGTCTAGTTTAAGGCAAAGCCAGTGCTGCAGTCATTGCCGGACCTGGGATGGAGAAGAGTAAGGGAGCTCTACAAAACGATGACAGTGGCAATGACCCTTAACAAGCACTGATGACGACCATATGCCAGTCTCAGCATCCAGCACTTAGTATACTTCATCTTCAAAGGGGGAGTCTGCTCTCTCCATTTTACAGACAAGCAACCTGAGGCGCAAAGACATTCAGTGACTTCTTCCAGTCACACAGAGCTGACAGAATCACAGGGTTTCTGAATCAGTATCATCAACACCTTACATTCTTAACTCCCAAGTTTCCCTAAACTAAATACCCTTGTAAAAACCACACTCTCTGTTTCCAAGTCCAGGAGCTGAGAGGAGGTGGGATGATTTTCCGCTTCTCTTTAAAGAATTGGCAAGCAGCAGGATTTGCTTTGAAAACAGTGGGGAAAGAAGAAAGCTAACACATTTCTATACCACCCTAATTCCTCTCAATCTAGCTTTTAAAAGTTCCTGGGTTGTTTTGTGTGGGTGAGTGGGTGGGAACTGGCAGATATTTTTAAGCAGTGGGGACCCTGGGGTGATAGGGACGAGGGGAACTGAAATGTAATTCCTTTTTGAGAGTAGGATAAAAGAAGAGTAAACACCTCAGCTTACAGCTCAGCTCAGGTACAACAATAGACATGTAGGCTGGAAAGTTAGCAGCAGCCAATTTTATTAAAAGACTTTTTCTGTTTGAATTATGCCTTGCTTTACCAAGATAATATTGAATCTCCATGCACACTGTGTACTTACCCAGTGATGCTACTCAGGAGGTATTTTATACCTAGGTGATGACTCACAGAGATATTTTAAGTAGAAGCATAGTGTGATATCCAGGGATCTGGTTCTTTAGTTGAGTTTGATGGTCTTAAAAACATTTTCCAGCAGCATTATGTGGCAGAGAAAACATGGTTTCAAATTCTGGCCACTCGCTGTGGCAGTGACTAAGCTGTTTAACCTCTCTGGACTGTGTTTTTCCCCCCTCATAAACTTGCTAGACCAAGCCATCCCTTCCCCAGCTATGAAATCCCAGGTTATCTTTGAATTTATGTAGTCATTATCCCAATATAAACAAGCACAAAATCAGAGATCTTAAAAGATGATGAAGAGGCTCGTACTTCTACTTCGGTCATGGTTCAAACAAGCCCTTCCACAAAATTCTGAAATATATGGCCCTCACGTGTTCCCTTCTTGGCGTCCCTGAGGAGATCGGCCAACTTGTGCCAGAACTCACAGAGCCTAGCTGGCCTCGTTTCTCGAAACCAGATTTTGATGCAATCTGTTGATCAGAGAAAAGGGTAACCAAACCAGAATGAAGTCTCATTAAGACAAACACAGATGAAACGTAGGGCTGTGTACAGCAAAGCTTATTTCCATGTCTCAACAGATGGTGAGAAAAACAATGTCTTGTTGATCTAGTTAGAGCAAATTATATATGAAGAGCTCTTCTATATAATGAGAGAGTATGTGTGTAGTTTGCGCATGTGTGTGTGTGCATGTGCGTGTGTGCATATGCCAGCACTGTGGGAATAGGAATCACCGAAGTGCCCCAAAAGTAAGGTCCAGGAAGAGTTTTGTAAAGTCCTGTTTCGTGTTGAAGGAAATCAGGCGTGACATATGAAGGGCTTGTAAGGTCCCAGAATTGTCTAGAAAGGAGTAGTTACAAGCTCTGTTCTAAATGTTAACACCTATTGCATTCATACTACTTCCTCTTGCTGACATGTTAGTGAATTCCAGGAGAATTTTCTTTGCAACTTGTGTAACATTTTCTGATTTCCAGGTCTTACAGGTCAGTCTGTGGGCCAATCAAAATAATGTTTGTGATCCCTATTACTATTGATTTTGGCCTTGGAGCAAACCACATAAAACAAAAAGATGAAAACTGAAAAAAATTAAAAAAAAAAAACAACCCAAAACAACACACACACACCTTTACACATACATACAAAACAGAGTTACTCAATCTCAGCATAACTAACATTTTGGACCAGATAATTTTTGGTTTTTGAGGGACTGTCCTATGGGTTGTGGGGTGTTTGGAAGAATCCCTAATCTCTACCCAGTATAGACCCATGGAACTTTCAGCTTCATGAATGCATTTTATTATCTTTTAGACTGGGATATCAAGTCCAACTCCATAATTTTATAGATAAAGGAAATTGGAGCCCAGAGGTGAAAAATAATGACTGTCCACCCAACCATCATAATTCATCTCTTGGTGGGAGTGACACACAAGTAGACCAGAGCTGAAAGAGATCCCAACTTCATCAAATCCAGTCTCCAGGTCACAGACAAGAAAATGAGACCTCTCTTTTTAGCTTTTCTGCCCTTCTACCCATTACACGGATCATTTGGATGACTGGTTATGATACTCTGAGTATTAAATAAATCTTAATTTTACCGTTCAAGGTGGTAGGATTTGTGCCCAATTTACTTGAGGAGACACCTTCACAGAGCATGTTCCCTTTGATCAAGTAAGTGGCGACAGGTTGAGACAGCTCCAGGCTCAGGTCTCACACCTGCTGAGATCCACTCAGGTCCCATGGCAGCCAGAGCACAATTATCTAGTCAACTGCTCTGGAGGGAACATCATCTCAAAAATACGACCAAGTTCACACCATCATAATTAATCAGACAGCCGCTCTAGTGTGATAGCAGTTAACACTGCACAGACTTGGATCTGTCTTTTTAGTTCCAGAAAACACTATTCACACACATTAAGGCTGAGTTATATTTACATAACCCCAGTCCCACATTTGGATGCTAATTAGCAAAATAATACCCACAATGCAATCCCCCTTAAATATATTTTTCACCTCTGGGTGGAAATACATTAAGTAAACAACATGTAGAATGAAATAAGACTGGGTCAGTATAATATGTTTACACTAGAAAAAGTACTTGAAGTCCTATGTAACAAAACAGGCTCTCTGTATTTCTTTAAGCTGTCCTAGAATTACTGTCTTTGAAAAATGCAGCTTTGGGATACTATCAAGACAGGACTATACAAAGAACTACGTTTAAGAGCAAAGAGCAGCGTTGCTCTGTGCATTAATTGCATGGAAGTATGTGTCAGGGGCTTGAAAGGGGCTGGTTGCAATTTGCAAATGGTAGTACAAGGTTTCAGCCGCAGTGACGTTAGATCATCTTCTTACGTTTGAGAGCAGAAACAAGACTTATTCATTCTTCTAGGTGACATGTATTTTTCTTTTCAGAACCAAAGGTCCTCATTTTCTATTAGCATTTGAGCTTTTAGTTTCACAGCATCGGAGGGTTCCTGAATTTCTGTGCATATTGATTTTTCACCTACTAACATTCAGATACAAAAGCACATATTATTGTGCATCACAATGATAATACAACTCATTTTAAAGCATAAAGGCAAAAAAAAACCCCACCGATATGAGTCTGGAATGAAGTATTCTTAAATCTGAGGAAGTTGATTATTATTCAAAGAGCAATCACAACATGGTTAAGAAATGAGCAATTCAAGAGAGGGCAAGGCGGGAAGGAGGCATTTATCAGGCACTGAGGGAAAAGCCAACGAGGGTTGATCGGTGAGATGTCCAGTTAGAACTCGACTAGCAACGCAAATCTCTGTGAGGTATCACTGATAAAGGTCAAGGGGAACAGAGTTATGACAGTGAACTTTAAAAATACTGACAGGAAACAAGAGCACTGGTTTCCATGTGCGTTGCTTTGCTATTCACATAAAACCATTAGTCCCTTCACAGAAGGTGTATTGATTTACACAGACACTCATTTGTCACATCTTGTAAAGTACATTAAAGGCTGCCCACGTATTTCAAATGTACTCGGCAAATATGCCTTCTCACCTGTGTGCAGTCTGCGTCCTTGGCTGTAAGATATCTTCAGTGTGAAGCTCTGGATTCTGGAGAAAGCCGCAACTGAACAACTGTGTGCGGCCTTGACACCCTCCCTGATGCCCTGCTGACAAGTCCCTCCCCAGGCTGCAGAGTTCTTTGGAGGGATCCTACATGTAAGGGGACTGCGTTCAATGCAGAAGGGATTCACCACAGAGGGGCAAGACGTGGTCTTCATCTTGCTCATCGCCATAAAATTCCCTGACTTCCTTGTAGTTTGTCACCTCCACCAGCATGTGTCTGTCAGGTGGCAGGCCCTGCATTAAGTGTGGGAGACCATATGAACTAGTGCAGTACTGTGGCTCTGGCACGGCCCACGTAGGTGTGAATAACGGCGCCACAACTTATTAGCACGCTCACCCTGTCCAAGTCACCCATACTTCTTACTACTTAGCTTCCTCACCTATAAAATCGGGTATAAAGAATTCTTGGACTGTAGGTTATTGTGAGGCACAAATGAAACAGTGCATGAGAAGCACTAAAGATCAAGATGGCCACTTGGCAGTAAAGCTACATGGTAGAGCCATAGCCACTTGCCACTTGTGGCTCTGTATTGTTTTTATTGAATTAATTTAAAAATTCAATTTCTCAGTCACACCAGTGACATTTCAAATGCTGTTTGTCTCCATGGCTACCATATAAGAAGACATAGCTAGAGAACATTCCCAACACGAGAGAAAGTCCTGGATAGCACTTCCTAGAGGTTGATATATATAATTTTAATTTATTAGCTAATGCTTTATAGGCATTATTATTTAATCTGGGGCACAGACCCATCCCTGATAGTCACCAAAAATTATTTATTGTGTTGACTTGAGACATATATGTTGGCAAAATTCAACTTACAGTATCTTTATTGTATTTTTTCTTCCAAATCATGTTCTCATCTTTGTCTCAATTTAACTTCACAATATCCTTATGAAAGGAATATGTTAGACATCTATCATTTTCATCTCATCGAGAGGGAAAGAGATACAGATAGACTATATGCATTTTATGAGCAATGTCTATCCTTTGGAGAGTTTGGGGAATAAGAAACAAATACGGTAATGTATGATCATCAGGAGTAATAAAGTTTGCATTTTTCCTGATTCAAATTTACTAAGGCCATTTTAGAAAAAATTGAAATATATACAAAAGTATGAAGAAAAGAAAAATTACTCAAAACTATACAACCCATAGATAACCACCATTAATGGGGTCATTTTCTAAAGGTATAAAATGTACATAGTGTATGACAGTTGATTTATTAAATGATGATTTTTTTTCTCACTTAAATCAGAGTGGATATTTTCCCACACTATTAAAATGATTTGGCAACATATTTACTGAATGCAAAAGAGTTTATTATGGGATATATACTACAGATTATTTTACCTGGTGCCACTTTTGCTAATAAAAATCATGTTACAAAGACTGTGGTTAAGCATAAATCTCATTTTAAATCATAAATTAACTCTTTGGAATGGAGCCCTGCAAATAGAATTAATGGGTAAAAGCCCTAGAACGTTTTCGGAGATTCCTGATACACGTTACCGTCTGGCCTTCTGTGAGGGTGTTACCGGATTTCACTTCCCCTGGAGTGTATGTGAGAGCTCCTCCTCCTTCTCCAACACCGATTACTACCATCTAACCACGTTGCCAATTTCGTAGGAAAAACGTCCTCTACTATTATTTCACATTTTATTTCTTTGACTACATGGGAGGCGATTTTTGCCTATATTTATTCGCTAATGGTATTTTCTCTCCTGCGAATTGTCTCTTATATCCTTTGCGCTGACTCCTGTCACAATGTTTCCATTATGAATTTATATTAAATCTTCATGTATTGAGGATAGCAAAAATTGTTTTCGTTCTGATGTTCTCTCTTTCCTTGTCTTTTAATTCTGTGTGTAATATATTCAGGCGCATAACATTTAAATGTTTAGAACGTTAAAAAAATCTTTTCCCTTTGTGATTTTCTTCATTGATTTTATAATTACAAAGTCCATTCCCACCCAAGAGCAATTAAATAGTCACTTTACTTTTCCTCAAGTTTAATAATGCTTCACTTCCCCTTTTTGGTGCATTTACCTTTTTAACTCATGTGGGATTCACATGATGCTGTCAGGTAAGCATCTTATTTTCTTTCCAAATAATGATAAAATTATTCCAGAACATTTACAGATTCACCCTTTGTTTCCTGGTTGATATGTGATATCTTTTCTAATTTATTTTATTTATTAAAAAAATTTTACAGAGGGTGAGTAGGGGAGGGGCAGATAGCGAGGGAGTCACAGAATTTGAAGCAGGCTTCAGGCTCTGAGCTGTCAGCATAGAGCCCAATACGGGGCTCAAACCCACGAACTGTGATCTCATGACCTGAGCTGAAGTCGGACTGTTAACCTACTGTGCCAACAGGGGTCCTTGACTTTTTTTTTTAGGTTTATTTATTTATTTTGAGAGAGAAAGTGTACAGGGAGGGGCAGAGAGAGAGAGAGAGAGAGAAGGAGAGAGAATTACAAGCAGGCTCCATGCTGTCAGTGTATAGCCCAATGAGGGTTCACCAACTGTGAGATCATGATTTCGCCAAAGTCGGACACTTTACCAACTGAGCCATCCTGGTACCCATATGATATCTTTTTTATAAGTATCAAACACTTAAATATGGTAAAGTTATTGTCAGATGACTTATGCTATCTTATTGATTTACCTAATCTAGGGCCATAAGCACACTGCTTTAATTACAAGTTGATACCATTTTAATATTTAATTCAGTAAGCTATTATTCATTATTCTTCTTTCTCTCAAAGATTTCTTGTTTTTCTGCTTGTTTCTTTTTATATGATCTATAGATTCATTAAGTCCTCCTCATTTCCCTCCTATAATCCAATTGTTTTTCACTTCTTTTAAAAAGTTATATTCAACCTTTAAATTATTTTGGGAAGAAATATCAGCTTTGAAATATTTGGTCTTCCCCTGCAGAAATGTGGTATCTCAGTTTATTAAATTCTTGACTTCCCTCAAAAAGTTGTATACATTTCTTTTCTTTCTTTTTAAAACAATTTTAATGTTTATTTATCTTTGAGAGAGAGGAAGAGACAGAGTGCAAGCAGGGGAGGGGCAGATAGAGAGAGGGATACGGAATCTGAAGCAGGCTCCATGCTCTGAGCTGTCAGCACAGAGCCTGCTGCGGGACTCAAACTCACAAATTGTGAGATCATAACCTGAGCTGAAGTCGGACGCTTAACCCACTGACCCATCCAGGTGACCCAAGTTGTATACATTTCTTTAAATGAATTCTATGCTTTTCTTTAAATAGTATTTTTTGAACCATCTTTATAGTTATACACTGAATTTTCCCCAATTATTTTATTGAACCATGATTTCTCATTGACAGAAAGCAACTGATTTTTATAATACTCACAGCTAACCACTTTATTGCACTCTTTTATTAGTTCTTAGGTTTCTTCCACTTAATTTTCTCAGGTTTGTAGTATAGAGAATGCCACTTGAAATAACAGTATTTTTCCCTCTTTTCCAATAGCAGTGATTTTAGCTCTGAATCACATATTAAGGAATGTGGCAGAACTTCCAAAATGGCATTTGTGAAGTATGCTAATCACTAGCACTATGGTCCTGACTCACTTCAATATCTTCAGTATATTTTCCTATTGAGAGTGACAATGACTACCAGATAAAACTATTCTTTATCATAGTAAGGAATTTTACTCGTAGTTCTAACCTCCTAAGAGTTTTAAATGGGTATTGGTTTGGAATTGACTTTAAGACTTTTGACCTATAATTTTCTCTAAGGTGGAGTAGGGTTTTCTTTGTCAGATTTGGGTATCTTTCCTTTCTACTCTAATTTCGAGAATAGCTGGCAGAACAGAAGTATCTAATACTTGACATTTTACAAGAATCTGTCCATAGACCATTTGACTAGAGGGACTGAATTCTGTTTTAAGTAGATGAGGGACAAATTAGCTGTTAATGAAAGTGCCAACAACATTGTAGAAGCAGATGGGCATTTTCCAGATGAGTGATGATGTTGCATGCAGGAAATGATCTTGGACTTGTCATCACCCTACAGAAGCACTATGGACTTGTAATCCTCACTCCAAAATTTGGTTTGGATGTCAAGACTGATGATACCATAGACACACCAAAAAGGTATGAAAAGATTTATTATTCACATAATGAGGCTTTCTGGGGAGATGAGGGAAGGCCTCCAAGTAGCTCTGAGCATGGCTTGGGAAGCCAGCCCCTGCAGGGTCGGAACTTTCTGACTGAGACAAAGGAAGGAGCCCTTGGCTTTTCTTTCCAACTTGGCAGAGAAGGGAAAGGAGGAGCGGTGGGATTTGAAAGCTGTCAGCCAACATCCAGAGTGGAATCTGACTATTTACTGCAGTAGAGATGGAGGGCGGGGCACAGGAACACGACTCGATGGTACAGAGGAAAGGCAGGAAAACTGGTTGCTCTAAATGACCTTAGGAGGTTGGGAAGCAAAAAAAACAGTAATCCTCCTCCACAGACTGAAAATTGCATGATGCATAAGGGATTCAGGATTCAAAAGAAATTGTTTTTTTATCTTGATGGGTATAGCTTGAATGGTTTACTATTTTGAAGACAATTTCATTGATTTACATAATGTACTAGAATCGTGACT
Source organism: Suricata suricatta (assembly GCF_006229205.1). Taxonomy (NCBI): domain Eukaryota; kingdom Metazoa; phylum Chordata; class Mammalia; order Carnivora; family Herpestidae; genus Suricata; species Suricata suricatta. Next base: position 93,047,208 of record NC_043702.1, on the reverse strand, counting down.
TTTGTACCATAATCAAAATATTTGTTATTGAGTTCCAAAAAATATTTTAAGTATCTAAGAGGAGAAACAAAGAATAGAGCCTCTTCCTAGCATTATGTCCCCCACCTTGGTACACAGAATTACCTGCAAAATCCTCACAGACAAACTTTCTCCTGTCACAGGCAACTGAATCAATAAAGCATAGTAATACATATTTATTAATTACATCAGCAGCTAACCTTACTGAGAATTTACTAGGTGCAAAAGTGCTTAACACTGCATGCATTATCTCATTACATGTGAGGGCAATCTTACGTGTTGGTACTAATGCTCCTCCTTCCTACCCCGCTCCCTTTACAGAGGAGGGAAGTGAGGTTCAATGAGACTGAGTAATTTCCTTCAGATCAAAGAATCAGTAACTGAGGGGCTAAGTTTCCAGCCCAGATCTCTTTGATTCCAAACCACCACTTGCTTTTAACCACTGAGCTGCACTGAACACTCTGTCTATGAACCATCAGAACAGTGTGTGGTTCACAAGGTGAGTGTCTGAGCTGATTTGAATCCCAGCTTCTATGTACTAGCAATGGGAGCAAGCTTAAAAAAATTCCGCAAGTTACAATTTTCTCACCTGTAAAAACAAAGACATAACAGTACCTGCTTCCTAGGATTCTTGAGAGGACTGAATGAAAAAACCTTTTTAAAGGATTCAGTATATTGTCTGTACACGTTAATTATGTGCTTAATCTAGGTTAACGCATTCTATACATAAGGCCATGGGTATGAACATTAATTTTTACCTGAGTGGTGAGAAAATATTTAGAATAATATCTAAAAAAGTACAAATACCTAGGAATTGAAAACCTCTGTGTTCACCCTCAACTCTAACCAATTATTTACATAATCAAAAGTCAAGCATTTCCGAGGTTAAATAAATACTTTTCCAATGTAACCTGATCCTTTGCCTAAAAGGTTAACCATCCTCAGGAACACCTGGGTGGCTCAATCAGTTAAGTGACTAACTCTGGATTTAGGCTCATGTCATATCTCCCACTTTGTGGGATCAAGCCCTACATAGGGCTCCATGCCGAGCACAGAACCTGCTTGGGATTCTCTCTCTCCCTCTCTGTCTCTGCCCCATTCCTCCAAAATAAATAAATATTGACAATAATTTAAAGGGAAGAAAAGGTAAACCACCCTGAGCACCCTACCTGGCTCTAACTTGGATGGTTCAGAGATTCAGATCTCTACGACAATCAAATCTTCAGGTCCACTTCTTGCCAAGAATTTAGAGAAACTTCTTCAGTTTAGCCATGAGGTATACAAACTCCTACATAAAGATGCCTAATTTACTCGCACAGACTCATGTTCACAGTCTCTTCTTTGCAGCAGGGAAAAGATACTTCCCATTCCACATGTCCGAAGCTATTTTTGATGTTAAGCAAGAAGCAGAATGACTGTCCTACAGGAAGGGTCTCATCACTGGAAAACACAATATGGAACCACCTACATAACTATTCCGTTTGATGTAGTCATTCTTTATAAAGCCTCTTGTTCAAACGAGGTTTACTTGGTCAGTGCTTTTATTTTCACTGATTTATTTTTTAAAATTTATTTATTTTGAGTTCAGCAGGGGAAAAGAGAGAGAGGAAGAGAGAGAGAGAATTCCAAGCTGGCTCCATGTTGTCAGTGCAGAGCCCAACTCTGGGCTTGAACCCACGAACCATGAGATCATGATCTGAGCTGAAACCAAGAGCCAGATGCTTAACTGACTGAGCCATCAGGTGCTGCTGGACAGCGCTTTTGTACGTAAAAGCTTATTAGCCCCAATAACCAGCTCGTCCCATAAGTGGACACCTCTAATAGTTATAAATTCTTTCTTTAGATTTTCATCCCTAAAGCCTTTATTTATTAACGCCCTTTTGCCTTAAGAAATATATTACACCTATCTACACGTGATTCCATAAGAAAGTTTTTAAAATATTCACAGACCTACATGATACACCCTCTTGATTTGTCTTTACCCAAATTAAGTAGCTATGGCCTGAGTTCTTTCCAAAATTTCCTACAACAAGGTTTTTAGATTCCTCTAAAGGGAAACAATTTCATTTCTTTTCTTTTCTTTCTCTGTTTTTTAATACACCCTCTGGTTTGTCAATTTCTCTCTTAAAATGAAACTATCTGGAACCAAACCCTTTAAGATGTGGTCTGAATGAAGCAGATGGGGCAGAGCTAATCACAGTATCTGGAAAAGACATTATTCTTTTCTTGAGCACCCTCTGTCTGACTTGGCTTTTAGCACACTCTTGATTCCTACTGAATTTATTTTTAACTACTATCCCAAGTTTTCTTTTTAATACTAATTGCTTTTAAGCTCAGGGATTTAACAAGTTAATTTTTTTAATTTTTAATTTTTATTAAAAAATTTTAACATTTATTTATATTTGAGAGACAGAGACAGATCATAAGCAGGGGAAGGGCAGAGAGAGAGGGACACACAGAATTGGAAACAGGCTCTAGGCTCTGGGCTGCCAGCACAGAACCCGACGCGGGGCTCGAACCCACGAACTGTGAGATCATGACCTGAGCCAAAGTCAGACGCTCAACCGACTGAGTCACCCAGGCACCCCAATAAATTAATTTTTAACCTAAAAATGCAGGAACTAACATTTATTCCTGTTAAATTTTATCTTGCGTGTCACAGCCTACTGTTCTAAGATTTCATAGGATATTCCAAATTCTGATTTTGACAAGACCATGTCTATTCTCCCTTTCCAGCTAGTATTATCTACACATTTAAAAAAACTTGCTTGCCTTCTAATCTTCATGTTAGTGATAAAGTATGATGAGTAATGTAGTTCCAAAGATGGACCTCTGTGGCATAATTCTGGAAAGAATTTCTCTAAGTTAATTAGCCATTATTTGGCTTGATCTGGGTACAATGGGGCAGCTGATTATGCCTCTATCCAATGGAATGATCAGCCAACACATTTCTTCATCCTCTCTGAACATTATCCTGAGTCAAAAAATAGACGCCTTAATGAATACCTGATGCAACTGGCTTGTACCAGTTGCATGATTAACAGTTAATTTTTTAAATTTGTTTAAAAAAAGAAAATATTTTATTTTTAGTGAGCCCATGCTGCGTCTTAGTGATTATACCTTTATCACTTGTTCCTTTCTAGACATTTTCCAGGTACCAACATCAAGTCCCTGTGCACTGGTTTTTCAGAATTTTTTTTTCCCTCATAGAAATAAGGACTGTAGTTTCCCATTTTCTGGTCCTTTCGCTTATCTTCAATATGCCATTTCCTCAGGGATTATCAACAGTGGGTCTAGAAAAGTATCCAGTACCTGGAATGTAATTTACCCGGGCTGGTGAATGATGAGTCATCTAGGGTAGCTAACTGCCTTACCAATCCTGGGAATCGATTCTCCCCTTGGGATAATGACCCCATCTTTCCCAATGTGAGGAACACTTTATAGAGTCAACAGACAGAAAGTACGAGGTGACTAACTTTGCCATTTACTCTCCTTGCTGCTGCAAGAGCTGTTGTTTTCATGATGTTACCAAAATGCCCTAGTGGTTGAGAAAACACATTTTTTTTCTTCTCAGAAGGATAATAGTAGAAGGTTTTAAAAAGCCCTCAGCAAACGTGCTAGGCCTTGTTAAATATGTTCTATAAAGTATCTCATTTAATTTTTACAGTAAACCTATGATAAAAGTGCTATGATTGTTCCCATTTTACAGATGAAAAAAGCTTACAATGGAGTAGCTAAGGAACGTGCCCTTGGTACAGCTAGTAAGATGTGAACTTGCTATTCACACTCAGGTGTTTCTGATATCAGTGACCATAATTATTAACCACCGTGCTACAGGGCAATTTAAAAAAAATGTAAATTTGGTTGACACTTTTAACATTTGGGTTTGGTAAATTTTGGATCATTTAGATTTATATTCAATGACGCTATTTTTTAAATTTGTGTCTCTTGTACTCTTTAACCGCCCTTCCTCCTAGTGAATGTGCATACCCTTTCAAAATCCAGTTTTATCATTGAACTTCCTGCGTGATAATGCCATTATGTTACATATCTCACTTCCTACCTTCTGGCCCTACTGTAACTCTGAGTGTGTCTGTCTGTGTACAGATGTCGCCACTGTCTTCAAAGCGCCTCCCAGGTGCATGGCCACACTGCCTTTGCCACAGAAAGTGGCCTCTGGGAGATGAGAAAGCCCTGGTCCCCATCTTAAAGCAATCATGGAGAAGGGTCTCTGCAGCACAAAAGCAGAAAGATGTGTTATTTCCTGGGAACCCATCACACGTGTCTGTTCTACATCGTGATGGCTCCTGCTAACTCTGGGGCTGCTGCTGAGTGCCCCCCCGCCCCCCAGACTCCAGCTGCTTCAGAGCCAACAATCACTGCTGCTGGCTTGCAGCTGGGGGCATGATCCGGATGAGCTGGTCAGTCGGGGCTGTCTGCACAAACTATGGAAGTGTGTCAAAGAAGGTCATTGGCGAAAACAGCCAGGTGAGGACCAGTTCACGTTGTTACCCATGCAGCCGAGCCCTCACCCTCAGAGGCTTCTGCCCAACATCAGGGGCCTCAAGGAACGATATGTGAGTGACAGAAACAGGCAGGTGTGGGGACCTCCTGCAGAGCCATACAGGGACTGCTCTGCCTGCAGTCAGCCTTGCTCCCCTTCTGTGGTATGACGCCATTTAGGAAAGGTCACCAAATTGGAGCTCAAGATGTAACCAAATCGAAGCTCAAGATGTAACAACATGTTTCCCAATCGTGGCAGAGCCAAGAATTCAGATACTCTAAAGTTCTTAGCAAAAGAAACGACCTTTAAACACATTTTAGGGGCACCTGGGTGGCTCAGTCAGTTAAGCATCTGGCTTCAGCTCAGGTCATGATCTCACAGTTCGTGGGTTTGAGCCCCCCATCAGGTTCTGTGCTGACAGCTCAGAGCCTGGAGCCTACTTCTGATTCTGTGTCTCCCTCTCTCTCTGCCCCTGTTTGCACTCTGTTTCTCTCTGTCTCAAAAATAAATAAACATTTAAAAAAATTTAAACACATTTTAGCCCCTACATGAGCTTTCAGAGATACCAAATCTGTGACTTCCAAGCACCGAGTGAATTTTGTGTGGATCGCAGGTCTGACACACAACTTCCTTTCAGTCAAGCGTGAGGAGGGGAGTAGACAATACGTTCAAACAGAACCAACCCTCAGGCTTTAGACAGAACACTCAGAATTTTTCAGACTATCTAGGGCCTACATTAGCTCCTTCAATCCTTTGTGGGCTGTGTTCTCTTTCAGAGCGTCCATGACTTCACTGCTACATTTTCAATGGATCGTTTGATATTTTCTCAAAAACCAGGTAGGGTGTACATATTTAACTATTGATCTGGTTCCTCGTGTCCCATGGATGATGACTTGCTTAAGTTTTCCTTTACTACCTAAAATAATAACAATAATAATATTGATAATGATAATAACAACAGTAATAAAGGGGTGCCTGGATGGCTCAGTTGGTTAAACGTCTGACTTCAGCCTATGTCATGATCTTGCCGTTCCCGAGTTCGAGTCCCACGTTGGATTCTGTGCTGACATCTCAGAGCCTGGTACCTGTTTCAGATTCCATGTCTCTCTCTCTCTCTCTGTCCCTCCCCTGCTCGCTCTCTCTCTCTCTCTCTCTCTCTCTCTCTCTCAAAACTAAATATTAAAAAAAAGTTTTCCTTTTATTCCCAACAAGAATCAGATGCCTCCCGATGCTCAGACTTAAGCATAGTGACCCCCCCCCCGCCCCCGCCTCTGCTCTCAGAGAAGGGAGTGACTTCCGAGACAAGTCAGGACTTTGTCAGATGCACCACTTGCCACAGCCTGAAACTTTCAGCAGCACTCAGCTAGCTGAAATCCCACATCACTACTTCTGGTGATGGTTTCTTTCAAATCAGATGAGATTAATCATCCTCCACCTGCATACTCGGGCTTTATCTCTCATCCCTCCTGATACGTGTGGCGCAGCTGTAAGCTACTCATTTCTAAATACAACTTCACCAACTTCTAGTTCACTTTCAAACTTGACTTTTATCCCTGAAGGATATTAGAAAAAACTTGGGTTTTTACAACCTAGGTACTGAATATTAAATAAGCTAAATAAATAAACGACTGTGTTTCTTTGCTAGACCTACCACGTGGAGCTGGACTATGCCCTGGATGTGGCAGCGGAATCATTAATGTGGACAGCGCTCCTTTACTGATGACCCACTATGTGCCAGGTGCCTGATAACATAGTCCAACACAGAAGTGTTGTGTGGTACTCATACAGGCCTAGCTTACTAATTTAAAAGAGGAAACAATGAACTAATGGGTGCAGATATTCAAGCCACATAGTGGCTCAGAGAATAGGCTCTAGAGCCACATGGCCTGGAACCTGACACTATTTATTAGCTGTGTGATTTTAGGTAAGACTCTGAACCTCTCTGTGTCTCAATGTCCTCTAAGAGCAGCAACTATAAGGTTTTGCAAAGAGCAACTATGCTCTTTGTAAACATGCTGGCTACACAGTGCTCTCTCAGTTAATGTGAACTGTCATCTTAATTTTCATTATGTAGAAACCAGTGATTGACCCACAAGCCTAAAACTAAACGTTACAGATGTGAATGGCCATGCTGGGCTACAAACTTACCGAGGCTCTCAACTGAGTCCTGGAGCTTTACATCCACCAAAATGCCTCGGACAACACCTTGTACATCGTGAGCTTACGGTAAACATTTGCTGAATGAACATCTGAATAAATAGGCCTTCGATTCTTAATATATCCACCAAGAACAGGACCAGCACTGACTGCATGGAGATAATTCTCGCCTTAATTTTCCATCTTCTCGATCCTCTATTAGCATATTTATCCTCTTCCTCAATCTACAAGTAAATTTGAAAAACTAATGGATTTCAGATTTATTTATGAAAATGAATCCACTTCTTTATTGAGGCCAATGGACCCAGTTGGTAATATTTCCTAATGTTTTTTTTTAAAGATTCTTAAAGGAAACATATAGTTAAAACTCAAGCCTGTTTAATACACCTTGAAAAATAAGCGTAAGAGCCTTAATTGCCTTTTTTTGGCATACATCAATTCCTACACATAAAATGCAGCACCGAATAAAAGCAGTAAGCCCCGTTCCATTCAAATAGCACATCTGTGTGAATACTAGGTGTCTATTATGTTTCTTAAAATCTAGGAGGCTGAATCATATTTGTGAAAAGAAACTTTTAAATAAAATTTTAAAAGCCTAATTCCCCTGCAAAAAAGAAAGTATCAGAAATGTCTTTCTCTTCTCTTTTTTTAATTAATACAAAAGCTTCCCACACACTTCAAAACAGTAACAACTTGATGTTAATAAAACTCATTATAACTGCAGTCTTTTATTAGAGAACATTCTAGAAAAAAAATAATGCCGTGTAAAATATAAGAAAGAGGGAAGAGGACATTTGGTGAATTATAAGCAATTTCCTTTTCAGATAGAAGTTTGTAAGTCCTAACAGAGTTCTCTTTTCCCTTTGACCAGCACTCACAAATATTCCCATTGAATGATACTTCCATTAAAACATAAACCTACATCTGGGAAGCCTGGGTGGCTCACTCAAACATCCAACTCCTGGTTTTAGCTCAGGTCATAATCTCATGGTTCATGAGTTTGAGCCCCACATCACGCTCTGCTCTGACAGCACGGAGCCTGCTTGGGATTCATTCTCTCTCTCTCTCTCTCTCTCTCTCTCTTCTCTCTCTCCATGTTCACACACTCTCTCTCTTTCAAAATAAATAAACTTTAATATATGTATAATTATGTGTTATATAATATATGAAATATATTATATATATATATCCCTACATTTTTCTTAAAGTATATTTCAGAAGCCTAACTATTTTTTCATTTTAGAAAATCAAAATGAAGTTATAATAGTCTTATTTTGCACATAATGACTCTTTTCCTATAGAGTCCCAACATTTTATGCCAGAAATACTCACTGAAAATTCAAGTAAGCTGCCTGTGCCCCACTCATTTTTAGCTGAGCTACAAAATGCCTGGCACTGGTGGTCAGAAATGAGTCCCTGAGTTGATTTCACTTATTAGAAGACGCAACCCTGCCTGTGTCTCTTCTTTATTCCTGATATCTATAAATTGAAGGGAACAGAATCAGAATCAACAGGAAGTTAAAAAGCAATGCCTCCCTCCCCTGACAAACACACACCAACTTCATTACAGAGTGTTTGAAGCCTAAATGGTTGGGTGTTACGGCCAGGAAGACCATACTGTCTATAGAGAACACACGTGATCCTGTTGCACAGCCTGGTTGAGAGACCTCTTGATTCTGTGATCGCTAAAGTTTTTCATCGTCCATAAATTTTATTTCAATAAGAAAGTGAGAGCTTTGTGATTCTGATGGCCACTGAAAGAGTTACTGGAGGCCACTGGGTAAAAACATGTATCACATGAGGTTGTTTGCATCTCTGGATATGTGAGCTCCCCATTGGAGCAACACCACTGTGTTCTGACACCCCAGAAAAACCATCAGTTCCTGTCTTGTGTGTCCTCAGTGGCAATTTAACGTGTTGCCAGAACTTACCTAGGTATCAAGTAAAGCTACGGTAAATATGTCTGTGACATAACTTTCATGTCAGCAGTTATGTTTCTAAGAATTTATCTAAGGATGGATTTCAAATGATAATTACAGACGTGTGCAAAGGATTCAGGTGGAAGGGTGCTCGCCGTGGCCATGGCCATGGGATGGACCTAGGTCAGGATGGGTCATCTGATGCATCTGCCAGATTTAAAGCCAGGGCAGCCCTGGTGTGTCTCTGCCTGAGTTCACACTCTTGGGAAAGTAAGTGTGCAAGGTGAGAAGCGGAGTATCACGGTGTTGTGTCCTAAGGGAAGAGGAGAGGTGGGCATGGGTGTGCTTTCCAGCCTAAGCAGCTGTAATTCCCATAGAGAAAGGGGAGGGGCGAAGTGGATGGGGCTAGCTCTCAGTAGGATTTGGGAACTAGTACTCTCGTCCCTGGAATGCCGCTTCCGGCCCCCATGGGAAAGGAGTGTTCCTGCCCTTTTTTTCCCTCTAGGAGACCTAGGGAATGCAAAGCAATAGGAACAAAATATTTGAGATAAGGCACAGCAGAACCCTCAAGATGACTAGTTGTGGAGAACAAAGACAGGATACTAGGGGGGACTTCAGGGTCCTTGTCGGAGTTCCTGGAGCAGCGGTCACAGAGACGGGCCTTCTCTAAATTGCCTTCCACCCAGGGCTGTGTGCACTGGAGGGTCAATCATGGAACAGGAGAATGTGTTCTCATGTACATATAAACGAGCTTCCTGGGGATTTCTGAAATAACTGTGGAGCAGCTGTGTGTGTGTGTGTGTGTGTGTGTGTGTGTGTGTGTGTGTGTGTAGAAGAGCGAACTGAGCTTCTGTACCATCTGGAGGTAGAAGATGGAAAAGAGCCAGCAACATTTGAGTTCTTCATGTGACAGAATCTGAACTCACCAGCAGATGAGTTAGGGAGACAGGGGAGTTATATTTATAATACAGTAAACTTGGAAACAAAGAAAATGTCCAACAGGAGTGAGTGAGTTAAGTGAACTGTCACACATACAATGTAAGACAGGGTTATATGATTCAAAGAATAAAGGCATATATTCTCTATGTATTTCCCAGCCCACTACACGCATTCTCGCTGTTACCCCAAGAGCATCCTGAGACCTCAGTGAGCAGAGGCAAAGCTCAGAGAATTTGGCTGCCGAAGAGAAGACAGTAATATTCATGTCTGTGGAATCTGCCCCCTTTTCTCTGTATGCAACCAAAGATGAGAGATTCTGCTGCTGAGGGAAAGGGGAGCCATCAGCGAGGGCTGGCACATTTCACCTGGGGTTAAAAATGTCGCCGCACATACAGTGACCATAAGCTTTGTGATCAAACATGGTCACTGCGGAGACTGAATGAAGGCGCTAATTGGATGGGCAACTGAGGCTTACAGCACCCCGTTTTCGCACGGGGCTGGGAGACCTCCTGCCACTGTTACAAATGGAAAATGGGTCATGAAAGCCAGACTGTAAGCCACACATCACGATGTGGAAAGGCCCCGCTGTGACATTATAAAACGTCATTATTAGAAAACAGCACCATATAGGCTCCCATTAAAACAGGAAAATACATAGAAAAGAATAACTGGAGGTCCACATGTGGAGAAGAATGATTATTTCTGGGTAACTGTATGAAAAGGATATTTAAATCCTATAGTTTTCAATTTATGTATTAATGAACAGTCATTACTTGTACAACTCAATTTTACATAAAAATGTGAAACAAAGTAAGTTGACTTAGGACCAAAAGGAGAGTTAATATGTGGCACTAGAGGCTTAATTCTGAAGTGCAAATTCTCGACAGCATTTGGAATTATCACTACTGTTTTTCAGTGGACTCAAGTTATAATTTTCTCAAGGGTACAATCTTTTTCTTATTTCATGTTTTACTTCTTGACAGGAATTGGGATAACACTAGTTTGTAGTGTGGATAGATTAATGTGTGGCCTCCCTCCTGGGGTATTCAGATTGAAATATTACATTTTAGGTCTTGGTTCTCTAATGCAAGATTGACATAATAGTGAGACCCAAATCCTCAGTACTGATGCCTGTCAAAGCTTATGGAATGACTTCCATGTACCTGCTGTTAGGCGGTATTCTAAGCCCTCTTCTACATGCTTTATTTAATTCTCACCATGATCCTATGAGATTACGAACTCTTATCATGCCTATGTTATCAATGGGAAAGCTGAGCTAGAAAGATGGGCAGTGACCTGTCCAAGGAACTAAAGTGCATCATCTCTCCTCCATCTACAGTGACCTTTCTGAGGCTACTCAGCTGCTCTTCAGTCCAGCAGAAAACAGAATTTCAGTGGTCTTCCACACTTTGTGAAGATTTTATGCAAATAGCTGTTTTTTTCCTTAATTTTAATATCTACCCTTTTAAAACATGCCTATAAGATATATACATTTGGTTGCTCATTATAAATAATTTGTTATAGGCACACTTTGCTGTTATACTGAAAGGGCATTGCAATTACAGATCACAGACTCCAGTATTTCCAGAATGGGTAGCTTTTGGTTTGTCCTCTAATCTATTGAGGTGGCTCGTTCCTCTGCTGTAAAAACTTGCTGATGCTGTAGGAAAGGCATCTTCTCTGTGTAAAATTTGTAATTCTATGATCATTTTTATTTGCTGAGCAACCTGAAGAACAAACATAAACAGAGTTTGTGAGCATTCGTTGACTTGACTGGCTCCAGACCGGGGAGGAACAGACGTGCCGGAGCACCTGTGTGTCCATGGGCAGAGGCAGGACTTCTTCGCTCTCTGGCCCCCGGGGGCTCTTGACTGAGGCCATCTCAAACACCAGCCTGTAACCCTCATTCCTTTTCATGTGTCTTCGGGGCTGTAGGCGGTAAGACTTCCTTCCCACCAATCACTCCATCACTTTACTCTGAATTCTACTTACTTCATTTCCTAAATTTACTTTCTCTGGGGATCTTTCTATTTCTCTAAAGAAGGACCAATTTAAATCATCCTTAAATCATCACATTAAACACCAGCTACCACCGGCTGTAAGGGGAGCCAAGAAGTGTATTATAGCAAGTCTTAAAATGCTGTCCATGCCTTTCCAATTTTTACATAAAATCAGAACTAGCTATTTTATCATGGAGGCTTTAATAAGTTTACCTTTTAAACTAATGGACTATAATGGGTTCCTTAAATTTTGCATGTAAAAACCCCTGGGATGGGAAACTTTCAATTTCTCCTTAATAACTCATCACTATAAATCAGATTCTTTTAATATACTAAACACCAACATCATAAGGAGCTCAGAAAGAACTTGTACAATTTTCCTTCTGATGATTCAGCCACAAGGAAAGGCTAGTTTATTCCTGAAAGGTAGTACTCAAAGCAATTTCATTTTATTTCCCTCCACAGAAGATATCAGATATTTAAGTACTCCCATAAAAGATCTACCCTTAGATATTTCAGAATGACCTGTTTCTTGGAGATTTCATTGGTTTCTCTCTTGCCAGAGATTAATATTTTTTTTTTGTAAATAGGTTTTAAGTCTGTCATGGTATATTCAGTGAATATTTTATAATATAATATTGGTTTTTTTCATAGCCAGTAGTTAAATATTAATAGTAGAACATATTCATTGGATCACTCCCCTCCAATTAAAATGTTGCACTAATAATGATAATGGTGATGATATTATAACATCAATAATGGCAATGCTATTATAAAATAACAGGGTTGATTTATTCATGGTCCTTCTCTAAAGCTTTGCATTTACCTAGATTTCTAAAATAATAAAGAAAAGGATGATAAAATACAGGTTGATTCAGAGGTTAGTATAATGTAAATAACAATGCTTTCTGAAGATTCCAAGTTTAAGAGAAGCCATGAAAAGAAACTGTTTCCTGAATATTGCATAGTTAATCACAATCTGGTCCCTAAAGTTCTCCTACAGTGAAAGGTCTCCACAGTGCCAATTATCGGGATGAAAACTCAAAGGTGTTTTTAAAGATTCCCATTTTCAAACATCTGATTTCAAACAAAAGAAGGATATCCCCATTCATTCAAAGGGTTGGCACAATATTAAGTCATGAATGGCCTGGATTAGCTTCTTCTTTAATGATTAAAGGATCTATTGGTGCATTGCATGGGCTACAACCTCAAGTCAAAGAGGGGGATAGAAACTGTCAAGTTGTCTTTATTTCAACTTAGTCAATGTGACATTTCATATGGCAAAGTAGATTTGCAGTGACAAGAGAGGAAACGGATTCACATGCATGGTTGGACTGCTGATAGAGCCCTCTTGGTCTGCGGGGGGAGAGAGAAGAGAGCAAAAACCACATGTAGAGGCAGAGCACTCCAGGATGGTGCTTACTTCAGCTACGGATTCATCAATTACCAAGCTGCTGAGAATCCCCAAGATTATACCATGCCATGCAATCAGAGGATGTGGAGGCGCAGAGCCTCCGGTAAAGGATGTTCCCGTCTATCCTGTTTTGATTGTGGGTTCTGCACAGGGGCACACAGAGCCCCCCGGAACTTGGGCATCTGGAGAGACAGTGGGTTTGAACTGCAGCTGACGGGGAATCGTTCACTGAACATGCTTCACAGAAATTGGCTAAATGCTCTCAAGCCATGAAATTAATGTAAACACCAATCATAGGATTAAGTCTACAACATTTGATGCAAAATCCACAGGAAGATGATGGGAAAGCTTCTGAAAACAGATATAGTCAACCATAAGGAAATCAGATCAGAGTGAACAACAGAAAGAAAGGAAGAGATAGAGGGCAGAAGGAGATAGGAAAGAAACAAGAGAGAAGAGAAAGGAAAGGAATAAAGAGAGGGAAGAAAAAATATGACCTCTAGCAGACCTGTTGTATAACTCCTACAGTACCATGCACCAGCTCTAGAGAAATTTAGAGTTTAAGTGAAATACAGAGATTTGTCTCAAAGTCATTGAAAGATACTGAGTCTAAATGGTCTCTCATGTAGCTCCCTCAGGGGCAGCAAGCACTGACAAAGCCAGGAGGAGAGGCCAAGCCTGGCTTGTCTACCTTAGGTACCAATGGGAGGAAAGGTGCCCTGTGGCCTGAGTGCCAGTGCTGGTCTTGGTACAAATTGCTAGAATCCACTGAAAATCCAAACGGCAAGGGTGTTGTCCCTTGACTCTTGCCTACGTATCTAGCTGTGCCCATGTGAGTGAACTCCTGGGTCCCACCATGAGCACCTTCTCCTTCTACTCATAATAGGCATCTTACTAATTTTTCTTTGGTGATTAAATTGCTAATGCTAAGCTTTGGGTATATGGATGTCAGTTGTGACGTCAGACAGTTCTCAATCCTGTTTTACCACTTACCTCGCTCTGTTACCTGGGATAGGTTACCTCTCTCTCTGAGGCTGTTTCCCCTAGGTCGGAACAACAGCGTGTACCCCAGAGGAGGTACCTATCTCTATTTTACTCTCACATACTGGAAACATTCTCTATTATCCTCCTTGACTATGTATTGAACACTATCACTGGACTGGCTGATTGATATTGGACAAACTAGATTTTAAAACAAAGAGTAGAATGAGAGACAAAGAAAGGCACTATATGATAATAATAAATGGGGCAATCCAATAGAAGATATAACAGTAAATATTTGTGCATACGACATGGGGCACCCAAATATGTAGAGCAATTAATAAAAAAGAAAGGGACCTCCTACTGTTCACAGATCATCTCAGAAATTAAGGGAGAGATAAAGAGAAGGATCAGGCCAGGAATTAACAAAGTCCTTAAAAAAAGCAATATGAAAATCTTGCTAGTTATGCATCTGGTAAGGAATTGATGTTCAGAATATGTAAAGAACTTCGCTGACTTAACAACAAAAACCAAATAGCCAGAATAAAAACTGGACAAAGAATTTGAATAGATATTTCTCCAAAAATGATATACAAATGACTAATGAGCATATGAAAAACTGCTTAACATCACTATTCATTAAGGAAATGCAAATCAAAACACAGTGAGATATCACCTGTACCCCTTAAAATGGCTACCATTAAAATAACCCCGGAAAGTAACACACATTTGCAAGAAGGTGGATAGATGGATGGAGAAATGGCCTTGGGTCTAAGACACTGTAAGGGCTTGCAAATATGGCTATCCAGAGAGTTCATTCTGAGTAAATACATCGCCCTAATGGCTTAAGCCATCTTGCGCTGGATTCTCTGCCATTTGTAACTGAGAGAGACCTCATTCATAGTATAGTTAAGGAGGAAAGGCATGTTCTAGGAAGAGATATTCGTATATGCAACAGACCAGAGGCCAAGTCACCAAGTGCCATTCTGTTTGCATAGTTCGGTGAGAACAGCTAGTAGGTGTGAAGAGTGATCTGGAGAAGAAGCTGCAAAAATGCATAAGAGCCAGATTTTTCTAATTCACTATCGCTCTGCCAGAGCCACTGTAATAAAATGCAAATGTGATCTCAGAATTCCTCTCCCCTGCTTAAGATACTTCAATGATATCCCAAAGGTTTTAGGATGAAGTTCAAACCCATTAGCTTGGCACCCAAGGCTCCTAATGACCTGCCTGCTTCTTCTCTTTAAGTTCCATTTCCCACATCTTTCCCGTGGGTCCCCTGTGCTTCAGAGAAATGGAACTACTTACCGTTTTCCAAACATGCATGCTGTTTCATGCCTTGTGCCTTAATTTTTACATGCATCACACCATTTAATCCTCACCAGAGCCCCATGAAGTGGGTGTTACTGTCCTCCTTTTCCAGATTGGGGGAAACAAGGAGGGCAGAGAACTTGAGGAACATCAAAAGCCATACAGGCTGTAGAAAGGAGAACTGGGATTTGAACACATGCCTATCTCACATCAAAGTTCTCATTCTTTCTCTGCATTTGTCACTCATCCTAGCTCTTCTGCCTTCTGGTCCATGGATCTGTGCATTTCATAGACTCGTCTTTTAATGGAATAAATACAATTTCAGGATCTCTGGAGTGGGGGCTGCAGGGGTGCTTACCAATCAATTCAAACTACTTTGCTACTAAAATCCACACTTGCATTTTCTTCATGTAGCCCACAAACAGTTCTGAGCATTTCCTTTATGCCAGGCAGTGAGCAAAGTGATGGCACTACAGGAGTGAACAAAGCGAGCCATAGCCCTTGACTTCATGGCGCTTACAGTGATCTACTCATTCCACCCGATTCTCACTGAGAAGTCTTCCTGGCCACACATGAGGATGAATAAATACCTTTTTGCTTTTAGAGACACATGGACCTCCATCACTGCTGCTGCTGAGGACATATCATCAGCTGCATTATTCTCAACCAATGTCCATGAGTTATATCAGAGATTAATTGATCAGCTAAATGGGATACGGTGGAGAATAGACCAGGAATAAATCAATGAAGGAAACAGTGTGCTTCTAGAGCTGGGATCAATCGTGTTATAGCTCACTCAGTGAGGCTCCAGATTGCAAAACAGCCTGCTTGGAAGGGGTCATGGACAGGGCAGATCACTGACTTAACGACATATGAAATTTCCATTGCTTTATTTATACTCACTTTCTCACTAAAGTGAACAACGTTTCTCAAGAGTACTAATTCTGTAGGACCACAAACTAGTGATCAGGACAAAACTGATCATCAGTCAATAGGCTCTTTGTGGAGTATGAGATATGTAAGCATTAAGAATTAAAAAAAAAAAAAAGGAACACAAACCACAAATTTGGCACCAAGAAGCCAGTGAAAATCCAAAAGAAATTGTTTTAAGCTCAAATCTTTAAAGGTTAGAAAATCAAATGATTATACTATAAATATTATCTGATAGGCTGGGTTACAGTAGGAAAAGCTAATGGAATTTTGTCACCAAAAATTATAGTTAAATAAAAAAAAGACTGTTGGGAAATGAAAAATTCAAAGGGAAATTTCTAGTATCCAAAAGCACCTTTTGTGAACGTAAACCTGTATCAGCCCTTCCTTCCCCAGCGAGAGCTGGCTGGGGTCTGAGAGACGAAGAGCTGGACCCCGGCCCGGCTGGGCTGAGTGAGAAGTGAGTAAGGCGTCACGGGAGGAAAATGGAGCAGCTGGTCCCGTGACTGGTGGGGGAAGACTGCTCCCTGTCCGGGGGGTCACGGCCGGGAGGGCACGCGGGTGCCCAGAGAAGCCTCTCCAGGCCGGCCGCCTTCCTACAGCTCCGCTGCTGTTTGTGGGCAGAGGCTCCTTCTGCCCTGAAAATGTCGTGCCTGGCAGGAGACATTGTCTGAGCAGAACAAAGCCATTATCCCACTTAGGAGAAAAGACAGTTTTTTCATTTTGTTTTGTTTTTTTGTTTGTTTGTTTGTTTTGTTTTGTTTGGTCTTTTTTAACTGCAGCACCCATCAAAACTGGCCTCATTTTTCTTGTGCTGTACCCTGAGCCCCAAAATAGTTTTAGAATTTCTAAAAAGACTGTATTGTCGATGGAAGTTTTGGTTCAACCAGCCAGCCAGAAGTAAGGGTAACTTAAAAAAGATTACATTTCAAAAAGGCCCTAAATCCCCAAATTAAGAAAATGTAAAATGTTACTGAGAGATCTCTCCTTCTCTGTGTGTGCATAGATTGTGTTTATTCAGTGAGTCACACTTGAAATGCAGCATGTCAAATCCTAAAATAGTATTAATTCTTTTAAAACGACATGAAATTTCCCCTTATCAACACATACAAACAGGCATAACTGGTGGAAGACAACCCTTAACAGCTAGCGCAGGGTAATCCCTCATTGTGGATTAGATTATAAAAGGTATAAATGGCAATTAATCTCCAAGTCTTACATACACATTAGGGATTTTATTTGACTTCGCTTGGTGATTACTTGAGTGTTAACCAGAGTAACTTAAGAGGCAGGAAAGCCCCACACCAAATCCCATTAAGTTACACAGAAGCTGGAGGGATCAAAACTGAATTGAAGAATTAACATGAAAGAAACAAACAAAACTATGAAATATTTTCATTACAAGCTAAAGACTGTGAGATAGATCAGGATGGATTTTTTAAAGCTATTGGAAGAAATGGATATTTCATAAGAACAAGGCAGGAGTGAGATGCTACCTGGAGATTCAGAATTATATGCTTTGCATTTCATATCCCCACAGATATGAGCTGTGTCTTAGACATACTAGTTACTTGTTACTTTTGGGGGATGGTTAATTCTAGTCTGAAGGTCGTCTGTTATAGTTGAGAAGTGACTTTGCCCACAGTGACATATCAAAGAGAGAAGAAAAGTTATGAAACTGAGAGTTCCTGGGGTGCCTGGGTGGCTCAGTTGGTTAAGCATCCAACTCTTGGTCTCCACTCAGGTCATGATCTTACAGTCCATGAGTTTGAGCCCCACATAAAGCTCTGTGCTGACAGTGAGGGGAATGCTTGGGATTCTCTCTCTCTCTCCCTCACTCTCTGCCTCTCCTCCCCTCAAAAATAAATAAACAAACTTAAACATTTTTGAGATTTCCTGACTATCAGGTATTAGTAACTACTATGCTTCAAATCAAAAACTGGGTTCCATCACCAAGCTGTATGCTACGGAGGTTCACAAAGCAATTTCACCTATTCCCTTTGCTCTTTCTCATGGAAAAGAGGCAAAAAGATAAAGTCCTACATGTTGACTTATAATTGTTTTCCAGTTTCACATGTATGACATACGAAATGTCTCTTCGAGTAGACGCAAATTTCTGTCCTTCTCTTAGACTTCTCCATATGCCATCCATAGTCCCTTGAATATGGATTTTAAATGCAGAGGAAACAGCATGGTGGACGGGTTGAGGTCAAACTGCCTGGGGATCCAATTTCAGCTTCATCATTTAGTAGCCAATTGATCTTGAGTAAGTTACTTAACCTCCCTGTGCCTTAGTTTCCCTGTCTATAAAATAGTTATTATAGTACTCTCCACTCAGAGGGCTGTTGTGAGGATTATGTGCGTCTTTCACAAAGCCCTGAGAATAATGCCTGGCCCATGGTAAGCAGTGTGTAAGTGATGCGTTAATTTTTTTTTTTTTGGCTAAATGATCAAACATTGCTTTGCATCTGTACCAGTTAACATTATTCAGCAACTGATGAGGTTTCCCTAACTAAGATGTGGTTTGAAAATTTGCTAAACTTAGAACAACTCTCTTACTCTTTGAGTTAAGTCAGAAGATAAATAATAGCTATGACACACACACCTATCTCGTATGATGTTTCATAATTATTTATTACTTGCTGAAAAACTTGAGTGGGCAAAGGGAGGAACAAAGCAGTCATGTTAACATCTAAACCTCATTAAAGTTTCATCTTCTTTTAAAGTCCGGGAAGACAAATGAGTTACCAGCGGAATTTCTTTTCCCCTGCAAGGCTTACACAGATATTTGAACATAACTGCTAAAGTAAATTAAATGCGATTTCTTAAATGGTCAAATGCCACAGTGGTGGGGAGGGGAGTCTAGCAGAGCTG
This sequence comes from Suricata suricatta, assembly GCF_006229205.1. Classification (NCBI taxonomy): domain Eukaryota; kingdom Metazoa; phylum Chordata; class Mammalia; order Carnivora; family Herpestidae; genus Suricata; species Suricata suricatta. Next base: position 93,028,161 of record NC_043702.1, on the reverse strand, counting down.
ACAGAACCAAAATATCAGTGTTGGATATGGATTTCAATGTCTGAGATGAAGTTGAAACTAGACTCTTTACGTACTGTGGTATTTTATTTGAAAAAATATATATAACATGCTAATTTTTGATATGAACATTGAAGAACAAAATTGTTAATATATTAAAAAGGCAAATGAGCAAATGGCAAATCAGATTGGGAGAATTATCCTCTTAAAAAATATACCAATGATGACTTGGCATGGAAGGTATAGTAAATGACAAAAAAAAGGCCATACTTTTTTTTTCTTATCTTTGTCTGTTTGTTCCTTGCATTGTGACCTTGCCATTCTTCCCATCAAGATATGGGATCTATTTCCAATGCCTTGAATCTAGACTGGCCTTGTGACCGTCTATGACTAATGACATGTAGAAATAAAGCCATAGGAGTTCCAAGTTGTGGACATGACAGGCCTTGTAGCATCTGTTCTCATCCTCTTGTCATCCTCTCATCACAGGAAGAAGACTGGTCTAGCCCACTGAAGGACAAAAGGTCACTTGGAGAAGACATGATCCATATCTGCTGAAGGCTTCTAGACCAGAGAGCCTATCACCAAGCAAGTGACTGAGGTCATCTTGGACAGCTGCCAGATGACGGTGGCCACATGGGTGGTCCTTCAGAAGAACAGCATGAAAACCACCCAGGCCAAATTGATGGCCAAAAGAATTATGAACAAATAAAATCATTGGCTGTTTTAAGTTATTGGAAGTTTGAGGTTAGTTTGTTACACTACACTAGGTAACTGATCCTGATGGTTTTCAAACCTCTTAAAATGAAATCAAAATTAATGAACTGTAGACACTGAAAATGAGTCAAAGAAGGAAAAACACACCAAACACTTCTGTTGTTTCTACCTTTGACTGTCTGATATAAAATATTTTCAAAATTAATAATAAAATTGGAGAATTCTGGACTCTAATATATTTTGCTTGATTTGTGTTATCTGAGCTAATAAAAAAAGATAAAATAATATATGGTGCATATTTCAAAGTCTAGACAGTATTTTGGGAACACATTTTAAGAAAACAAAGTACATTAGATTTTTTAAGTATATAAAAATCATTTTAAGTCTTTTATTTAGGGAAAGTATTTATTAAGAAACGAATCCACATGTCCCTCCTTCGGCTTAGCACAGGTCTCTAGTGACTGGGAGCAAGAATATGGGGAAATTTGTGGAACTTTCCTCTACGGTCCTTAACAATCCCCTCAATATAGGGGTAAATTAAGTTCAATGTATATCCCATTTCCTCTTGATTGCCCTCATTTTTGCCCTCTCTTCTACCCTATTTCTTCCTATTTGAGCCCTGTGATGGCTTTGTGATGTGTCAACCTGGGTAGGCTGAATTACATTTCCCAGAATTCCCTTTCTTGTCAACTTCAGAGTCACGAGAAAGATTCGTAGGGGACCTGGAGGAGGGAAATGAAGCTGCAGCTCACACATGTTGTTACTAGTCTGCTGATTCACCTGGTGGCCACTGCGCGGCAGCTGGGCCTGCAACTGTTCCATCTTTTGCTGGATCTTTCTTCACTTTTTCTGACTCCTGAGACAAGAATGTGTGTTTAGCTTTGTGACAAAGAGCCCTTGCAGGATACTGTTGAAACCAAGGATACGAGTTTCAGTTCACTGTTATGGACTTCTAGCTCACAGTTTGGGCATGAGCCTACTTGTGATCTTCCCTTTCTGCCTGCCTTCCCTGTAGACTTCAAGCCCCAGCATCAGAGCCAGACACAACAGCCTTAGGGAGCTCCCTGAACCAGCTCCCACATCTGTGGAAGCCAAGTCCCTGTAGCAGATCCACTGGTTTGGCTTTTCTGGTTGAACCTTGACTGGCACAGTCATTGTTCTAACCATGACGCCACTAATAAGGTTATCTCCAGGTTGGGAGATTCTCCACATCTATGGAGAAAAAACAAAGAGTCCTCAGGAGACTATAGAAATGGCTTCAGAATTTCAGAGACAGATAGTGAAGATGATGATAGAAAGATAATACATATATAGTACAACCTCTGTGTAGGTTCCCAATGTTTATTCTATCAACAACCCTGTGAGAGATGTACCAGTTTTCCCTTTTCTCTGTGCTTTGAGCTTCAGAGAGATTAAATAACTTGCTAGGTAGTAGAAAAGTCAAGAATTAAGCTCAGGCATTCCAACTCCATAATCTATGTACTAGGTACTGATTTGTTCTATTACATAGTTTCAAATTAACCTGTATCTAATGGTTTTCATTCTTTGGCTACCTCACCTTTTAGAAACATTTCCTATGGGAAGCTTGCCTATGATGGTGTATCAGGACATCCCAGTGCCATTCCTGATTTCTGACTTTACCACCGGCCAGCTCTGTCTTGAACAGGTCACGCTAACTTCCTTATTCATAAAAGGATCTCCATGTTTTTTTCCAGCTATAAAAGTTCACAATTCTATAATGTTCTTATAATGATGTTATAAGGTCTTGAAGGAAAGATGTTATATACAATAAAACTGGATTCAAAAACCTTCACCTATGGATTATACTCCCTTGCATTTGCTCTCCGTATCAACTTACCATATCAAAAATTCCTATGCACCTCCCTGTCATTACAATTATAGGTTTTTATTCATTTCATATGTGAGGACGCTGTTAATCTCTCTATTTCTTCACACACACACACACACACACACACATACACGGAGACCTGTGAATGACCACATAAGAAATGTACTTTGACTATAAATTGAAGAAATATGACAAAGGCCAAATGCTACATATGCACCAATCTATGTGCCAAATGCTACCTTTGGTAATGCTTTTGAGAGAAGTTGCTTTTATTAATTGTAAGAACATCTGAAGGCATTTGAAAAACATATTCACTGTATAAGAAAAGGCACAGGGCTATTGATCTATGGAAGTCTTACAGTGACACTTTCCTTTCTCCCTGGGTTCTTGGAGCACACAGTAGGCAAGTTTTGCTGGGCATTTCACTGTAACTCATCTATTTTTATTTTCTTAAACTTATGGTACAAATGTAATTATTCTTATGAAATATATGTCAAAAATCAAAAGAAGAATAGTTCTAAATGCCACAGCTTTATCCTCTTTAGACTTACTGCCTATTTTTGTTGTTGTTGTTTTGTTGTTCGTAAATCTGTAGATTTTTGGTCTCATAAACGTTTCTGATCAGGAATGTCATGTCATGTCATCCCCATCTTTTAGGAAAAGATTTTCCAAGAGTCAAAAAGCCAGCAGGCAGGTACTGAGTTGGAGACAGAAACAACACAGGGTGTAAAAACAATTCAGAGGAATTGGACATTCAGTTCAAGAAGAGTAGGAGATGAGCACTTTTACAGGCCAGAGTCCAAATCAATGACCTTCGATATTGGTCAAACCTGCATTGAGCTGATGGCTATAAAGTAAAATGGTAGTACTGGCAGTCACCAGAAGCTTTAAGGTGATATTGCACTTGGAAATGTAGCAATAGCTAAACAAAAGGTGGGCATCATGGGAGCAACAGCTGTGCTAGTTATTTTTCTTGGGTCTGAGCCTATGCCAGAAAGGGACTTACTTTTCTAAGAGGGAGAGATGTACACTATATGCATGCATTATGATACTCCTGGCTACATGTCCTAGAACCCATTGCTTAGAGGACACACAGCAAAAAAGAAGTCATGCACCCCATTGCTAAAGGAGTTACCATAGCACTCTCAGTTACCTTCTAGAGGGAACCTTGATGGGGCTTGAAAGTGCTGAAGAGAGGATAAAGGGTTAATTGGCATAGTTCAACACTGCCACTTCAGACAAATCTTTCCCAGTGATCGTCTTCTTCTGCCCTTCAACCACAAGCTGAATCACCCTCACTTCTATATTTTGCCACACTTGTGCTATTATAAATGGCCTTATACTGCACTTTAAATGTACTGTATATATCTCTCTTCCCCAGTAGACTGTGACTGAGGGCAGGAACTATGTCTCATCCATTGATCTGTTCTGAGTATCTAGCGTGGAGTCTGACTTATGGACAATGCCCAAGGAATGGGAAATGAAATTAAATAAATCTGTTAGTTTACTCCAGAGACCCAAATTTAAGATACAAATCCATGTGGAAATTTTTCCAAGTATGTGTACCCGTTTCTCTGGGGTTGATGACAACTGCCTTTAATAGTACATAAAATAGGTAATATTTATTCTTTTGTTACATCACAAAAGGCAACAGCAAAAGCCTTCAGCATGGCCATGATCCAAATTAAAATTCATCAACCCCCAAGAAATAACTTGGATCTGATCAAAATGTATGAGTTGCTTTTTTTGTCACCATAATTTAAAGACAGATGAATGGTATTTGGGATTTACATATACATGTGGAGTCCAACCTCATTATAATGATTGTACCTAGAAGCCAGTGAGTTTTGAATCTTAAATGTATTTTCAGAAAAAAAGGGTATTTTCAGAGGAGGAAAAAAAAACCCTACAACAATGGCTTTAATTTAACTGGAGACATTTTCTGCACAATCCCCAAAGAGCAGGATAAATTGTTGGGAGCGTCAGCACACTGTCTATTCATTTTGCACATTAGCATGAAAGGGGGCTTTTTGCCCAATGGAGGCTGGTCTCTTCTCTACAGGATCTTGCTTTTGAGATTTTTGAAATTGCTATCTCAAATACAGTACCCTGAGATTCACTCTAATCTTAACTACAGAATTAGAAAAGTCATTATAACTTTAAGTATAACTTGTTGGTGTATTTGGCCAAGTCACGAATCTTGCCCTTGAGACCAACATCTACATTACAACAGAAAACAGACAAATGGACTTTGGTGTCAGTCTGTATGAGAGGAAGAGAGAGAGTAAAAGAATGTTTCAGTCTTGAGACATTTGGTAAAGGCTAATGCCTTCCCATTAATCAGGAATAAGAATTCACCCAGAAGTGTGAGTTAAATCACATTAAATCAATTTTGGAATATGTTCCATATGATTTTTTTTAAAGATAGTTACAGAAACAATCTAAATCCAAAATAACAGGAAGTTAGCTGAATTATGGCACATTTACTGAAATACTATACAGTGAGTTATTAACATTTTCCTGTGGATGGCTCACTTGATTGCTAATATTTCCAAGCCAAATAAATCTCCATAACAGAGGTTTTTTGCTCTGTGTGGCTGCAGCAAAGTGGTGGGTTACATGTTCATTTCAACACTATCTCTTTCTCTACCACTAATGGATCCCTGGGAACTCAATGGTTGATAACCTTTATGAAAAAGAATATCAAGAAAAATGCTTCAGACTTGGGGAAAAAATAACTAAAAGAAGCACTTTTCTGATGTGATGCCAGTTTTGAAAATTAAGAATTATATATGTACACATAAGAAAAGTAAAATATATACCACTATGTTTATAATCATTAACTTGGAGTGGTAGAATGCAAAGTATTTTTCTTTGACTTCTTTATAGCTTCTGGTTTTTTTCCCCTAAAATGCACACATATCAGTTATACAATTTTAAGGGGACATTGTCTGTTGGGCTTCCCAGAGGCAGATAATGAGATAAGGATTTTTATGGAAGTGATTTATTAGGAAGTTTTCTCAGGAGAATCCAGAAGGTGGACAGAGGAGTGATCAAGGAAGGAGACCAACTGAGGGTATAATATCCGATAAATCCAATTGGGGATGACTTGAGATTAGTCCCTGAAGGTCAAAGAAGCTGGAGACATTATTACCCCTCCTACTGTTCCTCACTGGTTAAGGGCCGCCCCTGTAGAGATAAAAATGATTCTCTTTGCAGCGAGGAAAACTTGAGGGCAGTCCACCTACCAAGATAGACAGGTGTTGGCTCTTAGGAGCACATATAAAAATAGCAAAGGGATCCTAAGGAATGCGCACAGTACACTGACTGCATCTGCTAGACATATTCATAATATGAAGTCTTTACTGTTTTGTTTAATAAATATGAAAACCTTTACTTCATGGCTGTGTTCGTGCATATTAAAACTGTTTACTTTTGGTAAAAAAATAATAAACACCTCAGAGGACTGAATAATAATGTATTATTGGCTCAGAACCTCTAGAAAGGGAGATTTGAGAAGTCTTACATTTTAGAATGAGTATGTTAGAAATTAGGACCATTAGGATATGAAACTGACATCTGGAGACACGAAATGTTAATTTCTGCTTGCTGTTACTGAGCCAAGATGGCTTAAGTTTACGGAAAGGAATCTCCCTTTCTGACAGCAACATGCCAAACTTTCAAGAACCTTTGCAAAAATTAATGGTGGCCTGAATTATTCAACTAGTGTAAAAGAGGCTAGCGTGGAATGCAAACTGTTTAATTTCCGTCGGAGATCTGGGACTGCCATCAATTATGGACCCCCAAAGTAAATATTCCTTAGGAAGGAAGAAGAAATGCCGGCTGTGACAGGGTTGGCTAACCAAGTCGACCCTAGCACAAACCCCAATGTCTTCTCCTATTTGCTAATAAGAAGGACTGACCCACTGGCATATGATATGCTGGTAAGACTGTGGGCATTATATATGTTTCAAAATGGATTGAACCAGGCTGTACCACCTTCTAAGCTTTGAAGGTCTCTTCTCTTTTCAGTAAGTGTTAAATATGTTGAAGCTTTCAAAAGGCATCTCCTTCTACAATTCCAGAAAGCTCAGTCATAAGTCTATGTGGCTGGCTGCCAAGGTGGCATAATTTAAGGTGTTCTGGAAAAGTTCTGTTTATCCCCAAATAGCTTCCCTCCTCTAGCCTTTCAGCCATGGAAAGTCAATGAAGATGGGATATCTCAGGAATCTGGAGCAACAGTAGACAGCAAAAACGCAGAGGATACTCAGGGATTCTTAACCATAGCAGATGCGATTTTACGCATCGACTTCAGGAGTTCTGGGATCTCACAAAAATATTTGAGAAACATTGCATGTATACATATGAGTGTACTTTTTTTTTAGGTAATGGAATCTAGGAGTAATTTCATTATGTTCTCAAGGTAATCCATGACCCATGAAGGGTTAAGGAGTTCAAAAGTCCTCAGGGTTCATGAGTTTGAGACCCACATCAGGCTCTGTGCTGAACTCAGAGCCTAGAGCCTAGAGCCTGCTTCGGATTATGTGCCTTGCTCTCTTTCTGCCCCTAACCCCACCCAGTGCACTGTTTCTCCTCCCTCTCTCTCTCTCTCTTAAAAATACATAAATATTAAAATATTAAAAAATATTTTAAAATAAAAAAACACTACTTGAGAAAAGAGGGGAAGAGACTTGAGGGAGAGGGAGAAAAAGAAGGAAGGAAGTCAGAAGAAAGAGGGAGGGAGAGAGATGGCTTTCACCGATAATATGGTGTTTTCTATGGGGCAGAGTTGAACCAAGGTAATGGAAATTGGTTGTAGGATCAGATTCTTGCCCTCACTCCCCCTCACTTCCTTCAAGTACTGATGCAGCATTCAAATTTTTAAAAGTTCATTTTTAAGAGGTTTTTAATTAAACAAGGATGGGAGGCAGGGGGATTGCATACATGTGTATATTCTCTTTAATTTTTACATTTTAAGTTATCAAATCATCCATGTCCTCCAATGAGTGATAAAATACAATAAAGTAGAATTTCTACAAGCCTCTTCATTTGTTTAATAGTGATGATGTGGAAAAATGACCTTTTAAAAACACTTAAACATTTAACTTTTGATCCCAAGTCTTCTCCCCACAGCTTAGTTTATTAAAACTGAACACATCTTGACATTATAAATTAGGAAAGATGAGAGGGCAATCCACTATAATTAGAAGCCTGGGCTAGGCATTCTACAGGATAGATCACTACAACTATTATAATGCAGTTTATTGAAAAATTTATTGAGTCTCATTCGTGCACAAGTAATAGAACTGCCACTCATGAATTAGGCTTGAATAAGGAAAGTCAAAATTGCAACAACTTCAGCAATCCCTGTAGACTGAGATCAGCCTTCCTTCATGCACAAATGTGCTTCTTTCATTAACAGAAGTAAAGGTAATACTATGGGGAGGGAGTGGGCAGAGAAAACCTTTCCAACTCTTTTTGCGAATTCCACACTCCTGATTGTGCATACACTTAACACTGATCTTCACCATAAAATGGATTCTTCTTGCACAAGTGCTTGTACGGCCTCATTTCACCTACTAAGCACCCAGTGTGCTAGGCATAATTCCTTAGGTTTACTTATGGGAAGAGATCAAACTGGGACTGAGCTAGAGACAGTCCCAAAGAGAAAGCCCATGCTCTGGTCAACACCCAGGACTCAGTAAACATTGGATGAGAAATGCAGTCAACAAATATGGCCTCTCTCACTGCACTCCTACACCCTCTTGAGGTATTCAGTTTAAATACATCAAATAGAAAGACATCAGTCTGTGGCCTGTAAATGCAGGCTAAACCTCATCTTCCAGGAACAGAAAATGATACACAAACTAAGCAGCTGTTAAGAATTAGCAAAAAGCTAGATAACCAACAAAAGAGTAATATGGTGGCATATTTGTCAGTGTAGTGTTCAGATATTGAAATTACAGCTATGGAATCACTTATTTTTATAGATTCTTATGATGAAATGTTAAATTTTAAAAAGTAAGTAGTAAAATGTTATCTATTCTTTTGCAAGGATCTGGGTCTGTCGACATTAATGTTTTTCAAAGATCTGGATCTGTAATCATGCCAAATGATTATAATTAAGAAAAACATACATGGCAAAAACCAGAATAAGAAAACAAAGCAGGATGCTAATACTGTACCATGAGGAAGAATTGTTAAAATTATCAGTGATTTTTAACTCTCCATCTTCATTTCTTATTACCTTATAAATTATAGTATACTCATAACTAAATTACTTTTATACTAATAAACACATTAATAATGAAATAAACATTATTATTTACATTCATATGTGAATTCAACATTTTGAATATTTTCTCCTACTCTAACTTGATTCTTCAACTGCTATGTGAGGATAAGAGCAAAAATAGTAAAAAAACAAGCTGTCAGATCTGAAGACAAAAGACAGTGAGTAAAAGTTGTTCAAGTCTGCATAGTTAGTGGACCACAATGGCTGGTCTGGAGCAAAACATATCCTGAAAAATAAGGTTGCTAATATCCAATTTAGCACTCCTTTTCCCCCAAATCACAGGGGTATTTTTGGTATAAACTAAGTACATCTATTAGAGAATGTACTTTAGGGGGAAAAATCCCTTTCTGTTATTGCCTTTGAGGACAAGACTTCTGCTGTTTTTATCTGCCAGCAATCATTGTATAATTCTCTGGCATCTTGCCCTGGTTTTTCTTTAGTAGAGCACTCTTTTCTCATTCATGGTCCATATACATTTAGGTAGAGCCGGCTATCTCTCAGGTCCATGGTTAAGCGATGGCTGAGTCCAATCGGCCAGCAGTCAGCACAGTCTAATGCACTCCAAGCTCATGCAGAGTGAGGAAGCCCTCAGACCTGGATGGGCCTTATTTGGAATGACTTCAGCTAGGATGACAGTCTCTCCATGGGTACTTCTAGGCCAGTAGGACAGGAACCTGGTGCTAGAGATGATCTCTTTTTCTGCCTCTTGAAAGATCCTGTTTGAAAATGGAATAACCTAAAGGAGGAAAATAGCTGAAAATACAATAAGATGTCTTCCAGTCATATTGTCTGAAATCTGGATCCAGCAATGCCTGAGACTTGACACTATAATGAGACTTTTCTTTTACATGAGTCGATAAATTCAGTCATCTCCATAAACTAATTTGTACTTTGTTGTTGTTGTTACTTGCAACCAAAAGACCCCTGATTCATATTTCTGTAATTGTCCATCAAAGTGTACACAAACACACTTTCTGGTCAAACAAATGCTTGCTGATTAAAGAAACCACTGCAGTTACATATCAGGTGGTCAAAACTGTAATCATTCACTATGGATGTGATCCATTGTACTTCTGCCTCTGGACCAATGTATTTGAGCATCTTATAAAATACTAAATGAGAAAATACTTATTAAACATCTATAACTATTTGATTTATCTCAAATGTGTGTGGCATATGGTTCCTCAATAATTTTGCAAGGCAACAAATTACTCTATATATGCTCACCCACATTGGGGAATCTACGTGGCTATGGTGTTTAAAAGCAGATTTTGATCAACAAGTCTTAATTGATAAAGCAGAAAAAGAAGGTGCTTAATTAGCCATCCTTCTTCATTAACATTAAACCTGAAAACTATTTTTATTAGTGGCGATAAAATGTAATGTAGATTTGGGATTCTCAAATGTTAGCTTGCATCAGAATCACCTGTAGAACTTGTGGGAAAAAAATTCCTGGGCACACTTCTCAGAGTTTTGGGCTCAGTGAGTCTGAGGTAGAGTCTGGTATCTGGCATTTCTTTTTTTTTTTTAATGTCTTTATTTTATTTTGAGAGACAGAGAGCAAGTGGAGGAGGGGCAGAGAGAGAGGGAGACACAGAATCTGAAGCAGACTCCAGGCTCTGAGCTGTCAGCACAGAGCCCGACATGGGGCTCAAACCCACAAACTGTGAGATCATGACCTGAGCCAAAGTTGAATGCTCAACCGACTGAGCCACCCAGGTGTGCCACTTGGCATTTCTAACAAGTTCCCAGATAATGCTGATGCCGTGGGTTGAAGAACCACAATTTAAGGATCATTTGTTTAGATTTTTTTTTTAAGTTTTGCATTTCAGCATAATTGCTGATATTTATTGGGTGTCTTTGTTTAAACACATGAGCTCACATTTTCTGAGATGCAGGTATATTTTAGATCTGAAAATTCTGGACGTAAAGGTAATGATGTGCTTTAAAGGTAGATGGGGAATCAAACACTCTAAAGTAATCTGGGCAAAAGCTTGATTAAAATAATTCATTATAGAAGCTATTCAACCTTAATTTCCAATAGATGACATGATCCGGCAGACATTCTGCTACATCAAGTAAAAGTAAGGCTTAAATGTTGCCCAGCTACATTTATTAGCAAAGTTCAACAGGTCAAAGTAATCAAGTATACCACAAATTCTTAGGTCACTCTACCTCTGTCTAATAGGACTAAGTGGTTTCTATCTGCCAATAGGGATAAGTAACTCTTAGCAGGAGCAGGTAATTAGTTTAGCAAAACCCGTGTAATCTGCATCCAGTCATTGAAACGGGAGTACAAGTCAAAGAATCTGCTGATAGCCAGGTAGAATGCCTTATTATTTTGTAATAAGTTAATGATACCTGTCAATTCTATTCAAGTAAGAGTTTCTTGGAATTAAAAATAGGAAAGGGTCTAAGTTGAATGTTACAGAGCCAGAGCTCAAAATCTCACTGGATTTCTCTACACTTGCCTAAATGGGTTTTCTATAGTGATAAACCACCATATTTCCCCCATCTTCTCATTTAAGGCTTAACCACTGATGAAGTAAGGATTGTTCATAGTTTAACAACTAAGATCGCATTATAAGGAAACTTCATTATAAGTTCCATGTAAAATACCTTCTCTGATTAACTATCAGTGTGAATATAGTCCATTTTAGCATACCTCACTTGAAAAACATATACTTGAAAGGCAAACATATGGCAACATTATCTTTAAAGCAGGTAAATCACAACTGGCATAAGGATTTTTATTTCTGTATGGTAAGGAGGTGTGATAACACAAAAGCACAGAGTTGGAGGAAATGTTAGACCTTCTCCTCAATCCCTTCCTTATATAAATGGGGGGAACAAACTTGTAAAATGGCAGTTTTTTGCCACAGGAGTTTAGTTAGCTATGTAAACTATGTTGAGGTTCATAAGTTTCTAATTTCCCCAATCGATAGAGTCACCTTTCCAACACACCTGCAGATGCCACAGAACAGGGTGGAGAACACAGATGTTGGGCAAAAGACTCAGGATCCAGAAAGGCTCCAAGAGCATGAAGCAATGGATTACCCTAGAATACATCCAACTGGGTAAAATTTAAGTCAACACAATGCCCCACACTCTACTACAAAACTACCGTGCAGGAAGGGGAAGAAAAGGCATGGGGTCAGCACATGGCACAGAGGATTGAGGGGTTACATTGAGTGGGCAGCCTCAACATTGGCCAAGTGTGACCTGTCCTTATGTTCTGCTAGATTTCCCACTCACCAGGCATATGGAAAAATGAGATTGGGGCCCCTGGGTGGCTCTGTTGGTTGAGTGTCCAACTCTTGATTTTGGCTCAGGTCATGATCTCAGGTTTGTGAGATTGAGCCCAGCATCAGGTTATGTACTGAGCATGGAGCCTGCTTAAGATTCTCTCTCTCTCCCTCTGCCCCTCGTCTTGCCTCACATATACTCACTCTTTCTCTCTAAAGAAAAATAACAATAAAATAATTTAAAAATTAGGTCACTCAGGGAGAAGAATCAGGAGGATGAAGAGACTGGAGCAATGTCACATAAATGCGAAAGCAAAAGAAATGTGGCTACTGAGCTCACAGGAAAAACAGTCTTAGACGGGATGTGACGGGAGTTGTCCCTGAATAAGACAACTTGTCACAGAAGAGGAATGGAACTGTCCCGCGTGGCCTCGGGAGACAGAAACAGCCTTCTCTGGCAGAATTCCTGAAAGAGAGACTTCAGAGAATTTTAAAAAATGAAAGCCACTCAAAGACAGATGATAGCTAAATAAAATTTTGGCTAACATTTTATTGACTCCTTATTTGGCACTAACCTCTGTGCTGAGGATTCTTTGTTACCTCATTTCATCCTCCTGACAACCCCGCATTAGGCACTTTATCCTTCTCAGTTGAAATACGGGACAACTACAGCATTGGAAGCTTGAGTAACTTGTCCAAGAAGGCACAGCTGGCTGGCGGGGTAGCCTAGACTCAAATCTTGGCTCTCTGCTATGCTAGGTACTTAACCTCTGCAGCACACTGCTTTGAGCTGCTTTGAAAAATATGTTTCCCGCCATCGGGAGTGTCCTAACACAGGCAGACACAGAGTTAAACATAACCTAAGTGTTCTCTTCCAGGGAGGAGAACTTGAGACTCCGTGCTTTTCCGAAATGGAAGAGCCACATTTTGAATGTCTAGCTACACTCAGTTATGGAAACACAGAGAAGGTTTTCCTGTGAACAAGAGAAAATGACTCTATGGACATTGTGAGAATGTCCTGGGATTCTCCCTAAGTACTGCAGTCAGCTACGGAGTTACTGCCTTCCCAGGACAAAGGAAGACATAGGTGAGGGCGGGGTTGGGGCCTCAGGGAAAAGGAACAGAACATTTGCCTAAGACACTGGGGAAAGCAGCCAAACCAGGACTGAGGAAAGATTTCACCCAGGTGAGTTCAGGGGTGAGTGAGTCTGCTCTCATTCCAGAGTCACAGCCACTGATTAAGTGCCATGAATACAACAGGCAAAACCTGGGCTTGAGTCACACAACAGGGACAAGACCTTGAGGAAGGCTATAAATAGAGCAGGTCCCGAAACCGTCTGTCACCCTATTCACCTGGCAGGGGAAAGGCTGTGTTATTGGTCCTCAGAGTACAGGAGGGGGATATTTTGGATGATGTGCTCCCTACACCTTATACCCGTGAGGAAATGGGGACCCTGGGGTAGGGGCTGACAAGTCTTCCACAGCCCCATCTGATGCATGACACACGGGAGAGTGATTTATCCCTCCTGTGAGGTGGGGGGGGTGGCAGGCAGAGCACTCTCTGGGTTTCTCCAACTCCTTCCCTTACAAAGAAGACAGGAGGGCTGAACAAGTCACACTGGCGGCGTGGCAATCCATGGCAATAATAAAGTTGCATAAGGAGCAGAAAAGAGGATTTAAAAGCACGTGGGGACTGATGAAGGTATGTCCCATCATCTGGATGCCTGATTAGGGGAGCAGAGAACCAACCCATGGTTAACATACTGAAAAGGTTATTTTTCCCACAAGCCGGGTGAAAAGAAATGCCCCAGTCTTACCCACAGGAATAACCCTTAAGATTCTGCTATTCAATTAAAAAGAAAAAAAGATGTGTCTTTTATAGTACCACACCTTATGCTAGCCCTTAAGCATAGTAGTATTTGTGGCACAATGGGTTGAACATCCATCCGATTCTTGATCTTGGCTCTGGTCATGATCTCACGAATTTTGAGTTCAAGCGCCGAATCCAGCTCTGTGCTGACAGAGCCTGGAGCTTCCTTCAGATTCTGTGTCTCCCTCTCTCTCTGACCCTCCCCTGCTTGTGCTCTGTTTCTCTGTCTTTCAAAAATAAATAAACGTTAAAATATTTTTTTAATTTAATTTTTATTTTGAGAGAGAGAGAGCGAGTGAGAGCGAGAGCATGGGAGGGGCAGAGAGAGGGAGACACAGAACCTGAAGCAGGCTCCAGGTTCTGAGTTGTCAGCACAGAGCGCAACGCAGGGCTCAAACCCACAAATCGCAAGATCATGATCTGAGCCGAAGTCAGACACTTAACCAAATGAGCCACCCAGGTGCCCTTCAGCCTGATACTCTTTAAGAAACAAGCTGTCCTCTGGCAAAGCCAAGATAGGTGACCTTCTAGGACATCCAGAGGAAAAGAGGCAATGGATACCATATCCAGAGCTGTCTTCAAGGGGAACACCCGGATTTAATTCAGTAATAATGACTAATGATGATTTTTTTTGCTGGTCTTTGGAATTTTTAATGACCCTATGGGGAATAGCTGCCCTCAAAGCCATCTATCTGCGGGTGCTCACTAAAAGCTCACTGCTCCCACCTCCCCAAACCATCTCTAATTTCTGTGTTGAAAGCCAATGAGTAAGTAAAAACTTACAAAAGTAAGCTAGTAGCTTCACTTCATGAATGTTTTATCATCTTCAGAAGTTCATATATGAGGCCAAATTGTCACAGGAATTATTTTTGGAAAGCAAGTTAATAAGGCACTTGAGAAAGATGGATAAAGTCAATGAACAGGTGCTTCCTACACATACAATAAACACTCTCGTCTCCCAGGGGCGGGCTATGTCTACCCAGAGGGTCAGGCTTGATTTAAAAGGTTACTTGTTTACCACCTGCTTAGTGTGGGTTCAAATACAGGAGGCAATCCTTAAAGAAAACTATACCGAGACACAGAAATCAAATGGGAGAACCACAGGAATTACATACTTCCAAGTTTTTAACATTGGGATTTTTTTATAAAGCTCTTATCTCAGGGTGCCTGGGTGCCTCAGTCAGTTGAGCATCCAACTTCGACTCAGGTCATGATCTTGCAGTCCCTGTGTTCGAGCCCTGCATCAGGCTCTGCGCTGACAGCTCAGAGCCCGGATTCTGCTTTGGATTCTGTATCTCCCTCTCTCTGTGTTCCTCCCCTGCTCACACCCTGTCTCTCTCTCTCTCTCTCTCAAGAATAAATAAAGATTATAAAATAATTTCTAAAAGCTCTTATCTTGGGTGTTAAAAAATATAAAAAGACAACCTATGGATTTTATGGATTCCTTAACTCTGCCTAAAAGTCATTGTATGGCCTTGCACCGCAGCGCTGATTTAAAAATAAGATATGCTAATTTACATACTGATAGTAGAACAAATGAAAACTAGAAATGATGCAAAATAGGTGAGTCTATCCTGGGCTTTGTCATTTCTTGATTTATCAGTGTTAATAATTATGTGTAATTAAAAAAAAATGCTCCCTTCAGCAGATAGCACACCATTCCTCACAGCCTGTGCACGGAAGACACTTTGGTTTTGTGTCTATTATCTTGGCTTACATCACCAAAGCAGGGCCCCTCTTCCGGTTTTAAACCTTTGTACTCATGTGTAGAGTCCATGGTCCAGAAGATTCAGGAGACTCCACAATTCAAGCCCATGGGTCACTGCCTAGCAGAGATCCAGGGTGAAACTGTCACTGCCTGTCCTTGCCCTCCAGGAGCCCACACACTAGGGCTGACACGACACTTGCTTTCTTTTGGAACTTAAATTCCAGATAAAGAAAATGTGAAGTCACAAAACCAGGCTTTGGGGGATAAATATGCTGCATTCCTTCACCAGTTTCAGTTGTCGCCTGCCCCAGGATGCCTTGTGAGAGTTGCTCCTTGCTCCTTAGGAAGGATTAATAAATACTTTCTGCTATGAAATTAGTTCCAGTGCTGAGATACACAAACTTGCTACCAAAACTGAAATTACTCAGACCTGAGATGCATGGGGGCTTGTGAAGTCTTTCTCCAATTCCTTGGCATCCTTACAGGCACCTCCTGCAGGAATGCCTGCGGGATACAGGGAAGGAGGGGAGTGGGGACAAGTGTCAGCAGGCAGGCTTAGATAATGGTGGACTACAGCGATGGTTTTCTTTTTCCCTTTCTTTACTTTCTTTCTTTCCTTACTTTCTTTCTTTCTTTTTTTCTTTATTTCATCACCAACACAGATCCCATGCATTTACTATTTCCTATGAACCTTTTCTCTGTACTTTTCCTGAAGCAATGATGCAAATGAGCCCCCAGAGAAAGGTGGGCTTCATCGTGAATGGCTGGTGTGCGGTACCACTTTGGCTTAATGCAGGTCTGCACCTCCTTGTAACACGATCCATCTCAGCTGGTTATGTGCAGCGAGCAGCTGGCAGCAGGTGCCCAAATAGCTGCAGAGAGAAGTTAAAAGGGACCTGTGCCTGCTGAGAGAGCAGAAGAATGGCCTTAAGGACTCCCTGAAGCACAGCCTCCAGCAGCCACGGGGGCACTGGCAGGGAGGCAGGGAAGGCGCAGCAGCTGCCAGCTTCCCTGACAAGCTGCTGGAGAAAACATCAATTGGCCATTCAGAGTGAAGGTCCGGGGACCAAATGGGAGTCGAGGAGGTGGAATGACAAATGGTGACAAACTATTTGGATAACCTCAAAGGAAACGCTGAGTGAGAACAGACCCATCCACTAGGCTCTCTCCGCACAAAGTCAAAGATGAAAGACACCAGCACGGAGGCAAATCTTGGCCAGCTGGAACCCAGAAGCTCCGGTTCTGGAAACGACTCTAGACCCAGGTACACATTTTGCTGTCTCCCCCCCCCTCCTCTCATCGTCACTCTGGCAAATGGAAAACAATCCCTCTGCACAAATAATCCAAGTTTAGACCCTAAAATACCATAAGATTAATATAAGGTGACTAGCTGATTCATTCTAAACCACTCATTATGTGGAAGGAGAGGCAAACACAAAAGGAGTGAAAAGAATTATGCCCCACTGAATGTTCGGCATCCCGACTCAGAAGCAATGAGGATCCAGCAAAATGAAATCAGCAAAAAGAAGTGTGGTGAGGAAGAAGGACAAGAGACTTCCTGTCCCTCTCCATCTCTCCGGTGATGAGAAGAAGCCAAAAAGCCAGTGAGCGAGTAATAAAAAGGCCAGTCTAGAAGTTTGGAAGCGAAACCGCCCATTGTCCCGAAGTCACAAGATGCTCTAAAAGAATGTCCGCTCTCAGATACCGTGCAGCTTGAAGGGGGGAATGCAGTTGTGTGCAATGCATATGCATGTGGTGTGTGAGCACACACGTGTCTGTCTGTGTGAGAAGAAGTAGAGGATAAAAGAGTGACAGGAGAGGGGTGCCTGGGTGGCTCAGTCAGTTAAGCATCCGGCTTTGGCTCAGACCATGATCTCACACACAGTTCGTGGGCTTGAGCCCCCTGTCGGCCTCTGTGCTGACAGCTCAGAGCTGGAGCCTGCTTCAGATTCTGTATCTCCCTCTCTCTCTGACCCTCCCCTGCTTGCACTGTCTCTCTCTGTCTCTCAAAAATAAATTAAAAAACATAAAAAAAGAGTGACAGGAGAGAAGGAGGAAGAACAAAGAATTCTTTTCTTGCTCTTTGAAAATTGGCATTTTATAACAGGTGAATACAGGATAAAGAAATTAATTTTTTAAACAGACCAAACAATCTGTTCACTGTACATTTACTCCTAAGCATGCACCTTGCTAAAAATATTTTTGCAAAAGTCCTTCTTTTGGAATTACAAGCTGATCTAGTTTAAGATTCACATGAGATTATCAGAGAAGCACGTTTTAATATTTTCTCCCCAAATATGGCACACTTACCATATTGAGATCTGGCTAGCCTCAAGAGGTTGCAATGATATATAACTGTTCTATTTATTATATTTGGCATATACTTAGGAAACTATTACAATTACTTAATAATGAGCATAATTTAGATTGGTTCTGATGATCCATGAAGCTTTTACACCTTTGTGATGAGGCCTGTGAACTCAGTTTTGGGGCACTGAGAATTGGGTGAGACCATGAACGGGGTCTACATTCAAGAATTTACATTTATCTCAGCAAACACCCAGACACTGCATTTGGGGTGAAACAGAAAATCTGTTTCTTTTCTTATTTGTCTCTCTCTCATAAGACTAGACTGCAGGGGGATTGCTGGGTATTTGGATTACTGAGGAACCCATTTTATCATGTGGACTCAGAAACATCTGCCTTTGGCATGCCGTCTGCCTGTGGTTCCTGCCCGCGTTGAGCTGGGATTACTAGTTACTTCCCTCAAGTTACAACGCTGCGGGAGGCAGTCTCCTCTAAAGGAATTCATGATCATCTCGGTCTTTCATGAGATTACCAAAACCAATTTGACTTTGACCCTAGGCACATAAAGAGCAAAACACAATAATGATGCCACAAGAAAAGGTATTTTTCATGTTTCTAAGAAAGCTCTTTTGGCTACCACTACCAATGAGAATCAAGTGAAGGAAATGTCTTCATCCTGAAAAAGAAGATCCCAAATCCCCAAACCGATCGTGCTCATTATTTTAATTTTAAAAGGATTTCTTCTTTTTCCTTTGCTGTGTTGAGATAGTGTCCTCACCCCAACAAATAAGGGGCACATATTACAAACCACACCTTCCTTGAAAGCACAGCGGAAAGTTGCTTTCTAGACAAGCCCCATTCCACTCCCTTAGTTGAAAACACTTAGGAACACTGAGCTCTGAAAGAGAGGTTGTGCCCACTTTCTGTGTGCTGTAACTAATGAGCTCCAGTCAGGAAGCCAGCGATGCTACTGCACAGGCTGAGCATGTTTACATTTGCTGAGCTACATTCACAAATAAAACCAAAGACGTATTTTAGGTGGTTCTGAAATAGAAGTGATTATCCAAACTAATACTATGGAGATCCTTCCACCAATGGTCCTTTGCATTTATAATCTCTCCTCCCACGTTCAAATCTTAAAATCCCTGATTCATTGTAGCAGTTGGTCACAGTGCTTTGTAAAACTGTAGATTTCTCACACCCGAAGTAGGAATGCTCTAGGGTTGGGGCTGATTTGAATGCTGATGAATTAGATCAGCCTCAGAAGGCTGCCAGGAAAAATCAGAGGAAGTGGATTCCTTACAAGGCTTCATAGTGTTAGCATGGCCATATTTCCTGACTCACCTGCTAACGGTAATACTTATTCATATGACAAGGACATATTTTCTGGAGTCCATTCTGGAGCCATCTGCCACCCCCAACCCCCCACCCCCACCCAAGGCTACATAACATTTTCTCCTGGTGAATGAACAGAGTTTAAAGAATGCCATGGTTCTATAACTGCTCATCAATCACTCTGCTTTTTGAATCACAACTTCTAATTTTTATTCATGACACTCAGGTATGTTACTTAGAAGCGTCACATCTAGGACAGCTCAGACACCCAAGATGGAAAAAGAACCATGATTTGGGGTTTGTTTTCCAGTTATATTCATGACATAGTAATCTTAATCATACTTGGTAGAGTAAGGATTAAAATGCTAATTGGCTATAACTAAGCAAACTGAGGCCTTTTGATTAATCAAGCCATCCAGCTTTCAGTTTCTGACATCAAAATGCATACTCTCTGTGAAAAAAATAAGGCCACGGCTACATAACATTAAACCAACACACAATTAACAACACTTTGTTCTAATTATCCGTGGGCACAATTAATGTTGGCTCTATGGTTCATTTTTCTTCTTTGATGGCTCTTAAATATTTATGGAGATTAGTCCTTGATGCATTAGCCTTCTCTAAGATCTAGGGTTTTCTTACAAGTACCCACACAAATCTGAGGAGGGCAAAGTAACACATTTATGCAGATTAATTCCTGACATAGTGGCTTTTTCTAACATCTGAGGTATTTCCATCAAGCTTTCACCCAGATGTGGCCCCACAGTGCAGTGTAGCCACAGGTGCCCTGATGCTAGAGCCACTACCCCCCATGGAGGACATGGTCTTTCCCCTCAGCAGTTGGTCATAACCGATAAAAGGTTATGTCTTGATTGAACAAGCTTCCAGGAGTGGAAGGCCAAAAGGGCTGCTGTAAAACAGTGCTGTAGACGCGAACAGAACCCAAGGTAAGAGAAATCCTCGGCTGTCTGCCACTGGGGAGAGCAAATTGCAGACAAGTTCAGCTCCCTCACATCAACAGTAAAGAGGCAGAAAGACAAAGAGCGCTGATCAAAGGCTTTCAGTGATCGGTACAACTTCCGTTTATGGCACGCACGTATTTTCCTGCACTCCAAAGTCAGTGGGGGCCTAAGTTTTAAGGCTGTAAATATTCCCCCCATGACTCAGAATCATTTGCACTGCCCCTTGATGTGTTTGTGCGGCCATGTTATGTTGGGCTGTAAAGCTGAGCTGCAGCTCCAGGGTCCTGTCGGGAGTGCAGGGACTATTAGCTACGAACACCTCTAGACAGATCAGAGGTGTGATTAGGCAACTGCAAATATTTACAACAAGGCGGGTGGCGCCTGGGCGGCTCTGCTGGTTAAGCATCCCACTCGATTTTGACTCAGGTCACGATCTCATGGTTTGTAAGTTCGACTCCCACATGTGGATCTGTGCTGATGGTACGGAGCCTGCTTGGATTCTCCCTCTCTCTCTCTCTGCCCCTTCCCTGCTTATTCTTTCTCTCTTACTCAAAAACAAGTTTAAAAAAACTACAAAAAAAGAAGAAATATTGTTAGCTATTAATATATTACATGTTGGCTAGATGGGTAGCTCCAGGCACTGGCACCTACAGGACAGGAAAGGGCTTTCTGTCTAACTTCTGGCCATCAGTACCCCGGGCTCAGGCAGGGCCACTTGTTGGTGGCTCCTTGAGACTTATTCAGGCTTTGCCATTTTTACATAGACAACTCCCTCTGCCTCTCCTCTGTCTGCCTGTAAAACTTGCATACAGCCCCAAAAACTTGTTCAGGGGTGCCTGGGTGGCTCAGTCAGTTAAGCATCTGACTTCAGCTCAGGTCATGATCTCTCATAGTTTATGAGTCCGAGCCCTGCATCAGGCTCTGTGCTGACAGCTCAGAGCCTGGAGCCTGCTTCAGATTCCGTGTCTCCTCTCTGCGCCTCCCCACTCACTCTGTCTCTCCCAAAAATAAATTAAAAAAAAAAAAAACTTGGTTCAAGTGGCTCCCTCTTATCTCTATGCCTTCTCCAAAAAGAATCCACATCTATCTTGGTGTTTTATTGACTCTCATACATCATTTAAAATTTTTTTCATAATTGTAATATGTATTATTTTCATTATTTAAATTAGCATATTTTTGTCTTCCTTCCAACAGCAAGAAGGTCTCAAGGACTGAGAACATGTTCCATGGATCTTTGTAAGTCCAATGTTCAGTAGCGGCTGAGGTCCAGAGACATTAAAGAAGGGAGAGAGGAAGATGTGGGAAAAGACAGAAAGAGGGGGAGTGTGGCAAGAGGAAGAAGGACAGAGAAGAGGAGCAGGAGGAGGAAGACAGGGAAGGGAGTTGGAAGAAAGAAGTTGCCACAGAAGGAAAAGACTCTAAGTACAAACCTACCTTCCTGAGTGATATGAAAGCATGTCTTACATTTAACTAACACAAACACTAGAACTTTGCCAGAATATGGAATTGACGGACCTATCCGTGGAGATGCTCCACCATCCAATGGCCAGGATGTGACCGCATGCCAATGTCGTCCCTCTCTGGAGTCTGGGAGTTCTCACAGAACTACTAGAAAGAGAAATAGTCCTTTCCTTGGTGTTGCTGATTCTGTGGGGCACTAACCTGGAAGCTTCTGGTTCCCATCTTTGCCAACACCTAAAGAAAGCCTGCTGCGTAAGAATGAAACCCATTTAGGGATGCCTGGGTGGCTCAGTGGATTAAGGGCCTCTTGACTTTGTCTCAGGTCATGCAGGACCTCATGGTTCATGAGATCAAGCCTGGTGTTGGGCTGTGTGCTGACAGCATAGAGTCTGCTTGGGATTCTCTCTTTGCCTGTCCCCTGTGTGCAGGCATTCTCTCCCTCTCTCTCTCTCTCTCAAAACAAACAACAAAAACTTAAAAAAAAGAAGACAAGAATGAAACCCACTTAGAAGAAAGCGAAGCTGAGAGAGGGCAGCTGCTCCCTGACCAGGTCTGAGCCCCTACATTCACTGGTGCCTCCACCCTTGTTGTTATGCCTAAGTTTCTAGAACTGCGAACAGGTTATTGCTTAACTCAGCCAGAGGAAAGCCTCTATGATTTGCAATTGAAAGAAGGATCACAAACAGAGTGCTCTGAAAGAAGTGCAAGATGGCCTGCATTGTGAAGTTTTCCCAAGAATTTGGATCTCTGAAACCGCTTGAGCAGCCCATTTTATTCTGTACTGGGCAAGGAGGGTAGCTTCGGTGCTTTTCCCTGACTATGCTGTCCCCACCAGAGTCACTTCTGGGTTCTTAATTTCAGGAAACCATTTATTTTTAATTAGATATAAAGAGATCTAACTGCCTACTTGCATAACTTAAAAAACGTTTTTTAATGTTTATTTATTTTTGAGAATGAGAGAGACAGACAGACAGACAAAGCACAAGCAGGGTAGGGGCAGAGACACAGTGAGACACAGAATCATTAGCAGGCTCCAGGCTCTGAGCCATCAGCACAGAGCCTGATGCAGGGCTTAAACGCATGAACTGTGAGCTCATGACGTGAGGCAAAGTCGGACGCTTAACCAACTGAGCCACCCAGGCGCCCCTAACTTTTTTAAAAGAATGGTCATATTCTAATATTCTATTAAAATATACATGTAAAAGGCTTAGGTACCAGAATTTTCATCACAACATTGTAATAATGAAGAAGTGTCAACAACCTATGTAGCTAAATGAAAGAGATTAAATAAATGGTACTCTGGATTCATTTGATAAATTTTTTCACAGCCATTAAATCATACTTTAAAAACCACAAAGATAGAAAAATAATATTGATATATTTATTACGTGAAGAGGTAAGCTACTAAACTGTATAAAGTGATATTTTACAATGCCCTAATTTAAATACAACAGAAAAAATGGAAATAGGCATGTTAAAATGTCAGTAACATTTCTGAGTGGTATGATTATAATTTCTCTATTGCCTTGTATTTTCCTTTCTATGATGTGACTTTCTATGATATGACTGTTTCCTTTCTATGATGTGACTTTTTCAATAAGAAAATTGCTAGTAGGGGCGCCTGGGTGGCTCAGTTGCTTGAGCATCCAGCTTCAGCTCAGGTCATGATCTCATGGGTCGTAGATTCAAGCCTTGTGTCAGGCTCTGTGCTGACAGCTAGCTCAGAGCCTGGAGCCTGCTTCGGATTCTCTCTCTGCCCCTCCCCTGCTCCCATTCTCTCTCTGTCTCTCAAAAATTAAAAAAACCCCAAAACATTAAAAATTAAAAAAAAATTGCTAGTAAAAAAGTTATACTGACAGAGGATTTTTTTTTAACTTCAAGCCCCTTTGCTGAAGAGAAGTTTTTGTCACGAAGCCTACCATAGTGATTGTTGCTAGGTGACCCACAGTTGGATACAAATTAATCAGGGGAAAGATATACAGCAGATGCCTTCAGACAGGGATGTCAGGAGTTACCTGTCAGCGCACTGTCAGAGAATTTAAAGATGAGAAGGAAACAGTTAAGGATTTCTATTCAGACTACCACCAGCGTGCTGCTTTATTCCTTTAAAATTTCCTTTTATATCAGGGTGAAAGTGAGAAGAAGGACAAGGTAAGAACTAAAGCCAACTGGAATGCTAAGAAAGGAGCCCTTCTCTCATCAGCAGAGTGCCGAAGCCAAGCCCCATGTATCTCCATCAGTGCCACGTCACGGAAGCCATCCAGGCAGGGCACAAGTGGCACTTGGGGTTACAAGCTTTCCCCGGGCTCCGACACACTCCAGCATGGAGCACAGGAGGACGGGGCTTCTGCATCTGAGTTGGAGCCCTCATGGAAAGTTCTACTCAAACCCGTGTTCGATACTGAACTGAAACCTAAGGGGTTTGAAGAGCTTTTACTGTCACCCTAAGACACATTCATCTGTGGTTCTGGGTCCCGGCTGTGCAGCTCAGTCCCCCACAGGGCTTGATGACAACACAGATGTTGATTCTCCATTTCAGACCTCACGCGGTGGAGTTTCTTGGGTTGTCATTTAGACATCTGAAGTTTTAGAAGCTCGATTTCTGTCTGGGTTTCACCCCCCTGTGGATTTCACTCCTACATTTCTATTTCTCTCTCTTGCATCATGGATTTTGCCCTTTCCATTGGATCATTCCCATTGGCACACCAGCATGCCCTCAACAGTCCTCTGCTTTTTCTTTGCTGTTGTTTCTAAGAGCCTCTCTTGTACGGTGTCTCTCTTCAGGCAGGACTGTCTCCATGACAGCCCCACTTCACAGGGAACCCTCTCAGAAGAGCCTTCTGTATGTGTTGTACCCCACATCCCCACCATCCTACCCTCTCAAATCAGAAACTGTCGCCATCAATAGTTACCCCCATCTCTTGCCAGAGCTGTGATGGATTCCGTGCTTTATCTTTCTTACTCTCTTAGTGGTACTGACAAGGCTGCCCTTGAAACACTTTCTTCTTCAGACTTCTACGGCATCTCACCTTTCGGATTTTCTTCCCACCTCACTAACAACTCTTTCCCAGTCTGGTTGGCTAGCTCTCCATCCGCTGCCAGACCTCTAATGGAGGGGCACCCCCTGGGATCTGTCCTCTGCCCTCCGAAGGTCCACCTTTACACTTACCTCTGATGTGGCCTTATTAAGTCCCACAACGTAGAATGCCATCTATATGCTGATGACTCTCAAATCTATATACCTCTAGCCCTGACCTTGGCCTTGGATATCCAACTGCTTACCATACATCATCACTTGAATGTTTAGTAGGAATCTCAACAGGGACAAAATGAACTGATGATCATATATTCCTTTCCCTAAGTCGCCTCTCCTCCAAGCCTGGCTCTTTTCAGAGATCTGCTATAACCCCATACTCGGTTGATAAGGCCCAAACCTAAAGGTCCCTCTTGATTTCTCACATTCTCTTATGTTCCACAGCCAATCATTCAGTAATACCAGTAGAATTCGCTTCTAAAATACATACTTACTAGACTATTTCTTTCTTATCACCTTAGCAGAGTGGGACCATACTGGAGTTCCAATTCTGACTCTCACATTTATTGATTGCATAGCCATGGGCAAGTTACCTAACCTTGGGGGGCTCAGTTTCCTCATGTGTAAAATGGAGATGATGATCTTATCTACCATTCCCCACACTGTTGTTATAAAGACTCAAATAGTGTGTGTGTGTATATATGTGCATATGTGTTCATACATACGTTATGTCTATACATATAGACAGGCAGATAAATTGGAACAGTGCCTGAACAACTAAGCTCTATGTCAGGGCTTGCCACCACTGTCATCATCATTACTCCCCTCTAGTCCACTAGTCTGATGATATTATTATATATTATTATTTCCTATTAGTCCTAGGTACCCATTCTAGGCTAGCCTACTAACATCTCCCATCCAGACTCTAGAACTATCTCCCACTTGGACTTCCTGTCCTGTTAGTAGCCCACAGGTGGCCAGAGTTGTCCTTCTAAAGCACAAGTCAGACCATGTTATTTCCCTGTTAACAATCACTGATGGCTTCACTTTATATTTATAATTATGGTCTAAGTCTTTACTGTGACTGTGGTCTATAAGGCTTTAAAGGGTTTGGCCTTTGTCTACTCCTCTGAATTCATCTTCTTCCCCTTTTTTAACCTTTTACCTGTGTTCCAGGGCAAAGATCTTTCCTCTCACTTGCCAACCTTCCTACCATATCTTGGCATCCTCACTTGCACTTTCTCTTTGTCTTTTGTCCACTGTCCATATCTTTATACAGCATCTCCTTTGTGTAACATATGGCCCGGTGTCAGCAGCCATTGTAGGTACTACCTCTTTTGTTTCTATATACTAATAAATAGACTACCTCACCTGGTTTTTCTTATGCATAGTCACCCATTTGTCTATTTGTTTGCTTGCTTAAATATTATTAAAGTATAAAGTTTCTGTCTCTGTTCACTGGGGTTTTGGACCATGAAAATTGATCTACTCCTAGAGTTTGTCCCATAGAAGGTATTCAATAAATATCTATTGACTATGAGCTCAACATATAATTGTGATGTGCAGACAGCTTTGAGAATTACTATTTTAAACTACCTCATTTTAAATAGGAATTACTGATTAGCAAAAACGCTTATGCTTAGCACTTTAATTGTCATACTTTCATGGAAAGGTATAACTGAATAGAAAAAGCTGTTATCCACTTTAGCAGACTTAATTGCCATATTTTTCTGCTCAGAATAAATCTTTTATATAAGAAGCCAAGTTCCTCTGACCTTGAGGCTAGAGCTAAGACACAGCATTTACCTGGAGGCTCAGAACTCCCAGGTTGTCTCCGGCGTGCTCCCCCCCCCAGCTAGAGTCCGGGCACCAGGGATGCTGTGGGAATTGAGAGTGAGCAAAGCATATGCCCAGCTTGATTTCTAGTCAGGTTTGCGGCTAGTCAATGAGTGACAAGAAAGGGCATGTGGGAATGTAGGCGGGGGGCGGGGGGGGGGGAGCTGAGGCAAGCAAATCATGTATTCCAAGGACCATTTCCATGAGCAAATCCAGCACCTGAGGCCAAAACCCAGGGAAGACACAAGGTCAAGTCAATGGATTGTGGAGGCCAAATCTGAGAAAATCCCTTGAATCAGGGGTCGGGGATGGGGTTGGAGATGTGGTCCTTTGATAGATGTGGCCTGTGACAGGAAAGTGCTATTGAAATGGTGAGCTTGATCCTAAGTTGAGTAAGCAGTCTCTTAAACACAAGTCCTGAAAACCAGATATTTTTAGAAAATACTACAACTGGCACTTAAATGTTTCAGAAAACGTGCAAGTGGCATCTAGATAACTCATGTGGCCCTCATGGCACAGATACAAAGTACACCAAAAACACCAGACATCAGGACCCGAAACAAATACTACAATTTAGGGCAAGGAAAGTATTTGCTGGGTGGTGAGGGTAACGGTCTACCCTTCTTCATGAACACTTGAAAATTACTGAAACCAAGATACTGAGCAGAGAGAAAACAATTGCTAGGGAGCTGGGGGCAGGGGAGGGGGAGATATCAATCATTATTTTAATTGGTGGCCCTGGAGCTGTTCTTAGAAAATAAATGTCTTATTTAGCAAAAGACCTTGATGAGCTCTGGAAATGGGATGGAATGAGACCAGGAGTGGAATCCAGGGACAGAGGATAGAGCGTGATGGGGACCTTGGCCGTGGGAGAAGGAGTAGGTGGGAAAGACCCGGCCACATTCTGTGTCAGGAGACTGAGAAAGGGGCGAGGGAGAAACACCCTGCAGCTCGAGGACTTGGAGGACAGAGCCATCTAAAGACCAAGTTCAAAGCCCTTAGCTTTGGAATATTCTGCCATGGAGTACTCTTTAGAGAGTATGTCTCCCCATATCCTTTGTGGGGTTGGGTTTTGGAAAAATCAAATAAAGAGGATTCTGTTTCATATCAGGTTGATTCTGAAAGGAAAATAAAGAGGAATTGGAAGTTGAATCATTTAGGAAGTGAGACCCAGAAGGGACCGCAGCAGGGGACAATCATGCGGTGGGCCTGAGAAAACTTGACTTTCGTCAGGTCAGAGAATAATGTGCTTGGACAATAGGAACTTCTCAAATGCAGGGTCTTCTCAGCTACATTCTAGGTATTTTTTGAATATTATTCTAGTAGTAATCATGAGCATAATATCGGAAGGTAGGTCTATGAATCTTCTCCTTTTGCACACTTCCCTGGGAACGTGGGGAGTAGGAATTGAGAATGCCTGCTTTCCATCAGCCTACGGAACATCCGTTTCTACCTCCTCTAACACCAGGGGCCAAGACATTGCGGTACACAAATATGAATGTTTCAAAAATACACTGATGGAAAATATTTATGGTTTTTCTAAAATCTTGTTATATAATATCAAATTTTGCCAAAGTTAGTTTGAAGCATTCTGGTTCATTCCTCTGCCATCTTCCAGAGGAAGACTGCGTTAAAGTGTATACATCTGGGCGGGAGACTATGCCCAGCCCTGAGTGCATTCAACTTTTTCACAATAACTGCTAACTTAAGCAAAAGACCCTATACAGAGAGCATATATAATACATGTTTAAACATTAAATTAAGTTAAATATGAAATTCATTTGAACATTGTATGACACATGTATGT
The DNA here is from genome assembly GCF_006229205.1 of Suricata suricatta. NCBI lineage: Eukaryota > Metazoa > Chordata > Mammalia > Carnivora > Herpestidae > Suricata > Suricata suricatta. The sequence continues at coordinate 92,999,738 of NC_043702.1, read as the reverse complement.
TCATACACAAACATATATATGTTAATGAAAAATATAAATATCTACAATGAATATCTGTTTTTATTCTACATTCAGATAGATGGTAGTAAGAATTGTGGGCAAGGAGAGAGTTAATATTGAGCAAAGAATTTTTGGAAACAAGCAGTGACACTGTGTCCGGAAGAAACTAATTTAGGAATAAAATATTTTTTGTGAATTAACATTGTGGGGGTTAATCACACTTAAAGATAGCATCAATTGCATCCAACTAATGTTGGAAGCAAGAGTTATTGCCTGAAATATAAAGATCTCCGTGAAAGAAAATAAAAATACTGTTTTTTTTACTCAGTGAGGGTTTAAGAAACATTTGATGCTAAAGATTATTTTTAAAATACTTCTTAGCTTGACTAAATCAAATGTCCTTCACAAAGTTGTCTCAGTGACAATTAGATGCATTAAGAGCAATTGTCATTATAAGTAGGAATAAAACTATCAATTTAAGTACATGGTTCTGGGGAAATAAGAAATCGTAGTATCAGCTCATTTCTACCATAACATCAGGTAACTCAAACTCAAAACGAAGTTATGGTTATCTCAAAGGTCTCAGATAGCAACCTCAGTCTCTTCTGAGGTTTTCCCACCTTCCTCAGTGACTTTCTTCAAAATGACAGAAGTATTAGAAGCTTTGGGGAGACCAGCATGGCTCCTGGCTCTTTGCCCCCACAGAGCTGCCAGAAGGTCCTTAAACTGACTTCTTTTCTGCCCCATGTTTGGTATCAGTTGCTTAACTTGTCCATCCTCATGAGTCACTCATGCATGAACTAGCTCAATTTTTCTATTCAGAGTTCTTGTATTAATCATCATGACCAGGTGAATAAGAACAAAAACGACTTAGCGCAAGTCGGGAGGCTTGCAGTAGGTGGGTGGAGGAGACCGTGTGCCAGGCACCGCTCTACAGATCTTAACTCACTTAATCTGCATCAAGGCCCTGTAAGGTAGGTTACTAATAATGATCCCCATTTTTGCAGTTGAGTAAACATAGGTACAGAGAACCTAGTGAACTTACCCAAGGTTTCAAAACTAGAAAGCAGTAGAATTGAGATTCAAACATAACCCTGGGAATCTGGCTCCAAAGTCCATAATGTTAACTCCTTTGCTTTACCTTTTCTATAGAAAACAGTATAGAAAGGGCTTGTTCATTATAGACAACATGGTGGAATGGAGGCAGAATTGTAGCGACCAAGCATATGAAGTAAGATCTCCCTAGGGTCTTGTTTCCTCACATTAATTTTCAGGCTTCTGTAGCCTCTACTGTTGAGCTATATTTTTAGATGTTAGCTGAAGGATGCTTGCACCTAGTTAGGATGAGATGGGCTCACCACAGGCTAGTTTAAAAGTAATTCTGTTCCTGTTCTATGTGAAATTAACTCATAGAAAAAGGCATCTTCACCAAGTCTCTCAGCATGTGAGATATCAATCAAGAATAACTGGAATGTGGGGAGCCTACGTGGCTCAGTCAGTTAAGCCTTCAACTTCGCCTCAAGTCATGGTCTCGTGGGTTCTGGGTTTGAGCCCCATGGTGGGCTCTGTGCTGACAGCTCAGAGCCTGGAGCCTGTTTCAGATTCTGTGTTTCCCTCTCTCTCTGCTCCTCCCCCACTCACGCTCTGTCTCTGTTTCTCAAAAATGAATAAACATAAAAAAACAACAACAACAACAAGAATAACTGGAATGTTATTTGAAGACTCCAATAAACATTCAGGATTTAGGAACTGCAGGAATGTCAAAGGCCACTAAATAAAAGACCTGTGGTTCCAAAGTGCTCTGGAGGCTCCAAATCCTCCTTAAAGTACTCTTAGCTCAGCCTCACCTCTACATGTATCTCTTTTCTATGATAAATTTCTACACAGGTTATTTTTGTCTTTGTTTAAGAAATGCTTCAACTCTTTAAAAATTTAATTTTTTTCTTGCAACCATCTTTATATAGCACTGGATATTTTATTTATTCATTCACTCAAGTATTCATTATAATAGACACTGGGAAAACAAAGAGAAATACCACACAGCACCTTCCCTCCCAACGTGTTCAATTTTAGGAGTACTGATCCAGTTTGAGGGCTGAACTGAATTTAAAATGAATTATTGTCCTATGTATACTTTTTAAGGCATTCCAATCATAGTCACTAGGTCAAGACCCTCCGCACTACAAATTTTAACTTCTTGCTCATCAACTGCAAATGATTCACAATGGGAGATCCTAGGATCCTATTCGTCTAGGAGAAGTGAGAAAGGAAGACTTATTCTCACTCAAAACCGATGTTAATAAAAGAAGCAGAGCACTGTCATTTTTCTTCAAACATGAAAAAATTGTTTCATTTCTTACCTCTAGAGCTTTCAATCTTTCCAACAGCAATTTGGTGTTTTCTTTCCCCTCGTCCACACTGCTGCTTTCGCTCCTTGAATCCTCATCCACCACCATGTGGAGACCTTCCAAAGCATCCTTGTGTTTTCTCTCTTCCTCTGACAGTTTCTCCTGAAGGGAGAAAGAATTATTGTTTACAGTAATCTCCACTGAAAAATAACCAAGAATCTAAGATGTAAAAGTTGGGAGCTTCTCTATTGCTTTTGTGTTCTTTTGAGGCTGAGGTAGAGAAGATTTTGCTGAACAAACTCTCAGTGGTGCTTGTATTAGTAAAACACAATAGAGAAATTAATGAATCCTGGCAGGATAAAGCCGTTGGGTCAATACCTCTGAATGTACAAGTCCTCTGCCCTGTTGGAGAAGTTGACCCAGCCAACAAAACCTTAGGATGGGATCATGCGGTTAATCCATTTTTACCTGCAGCATGGAATTCAGCTGTACTCTAAACTGGGAAAAAAGAATAAATCAACACTTATACCTTGATTTGTGAAGAGCTTAGTTCCCCCCCCCCAAAAAAAAAATAGGATCATTATAGTCACTGGACATGCAACTATTTACTATTTTCTATTTTCTAAGGGAAAATAAAATATTATGAAATATTGAAATGATAGTGATTTCAGAATTCTAAGCTGAAACCAATTAGCTCCCTGGGCTTGATGACACAGCTCTTAAGGACCCTTTAGTTCCTTTTCTAACACTCCAGGATTTGTAGTCTAGCCTTGAGGCAGACATAAAATGTTGTTATCTTGCCTTTCGTCCCTGTTGGAAGCTCCTCATTCAACCTTATCTCTGGCAGCTTTGGGAAGTTGAGGAGTGTTAATTTGACCCTTATGATGGCCTCTTGTTTTGAAGGGAAAAAGAAATGTCAAGAGAATATCACATGAAAAGAAAAAGCTCATCCATCCTATACATATATTAAGACCCTGTGCTCCAGAACCAGGTGACATCAGTCCATCACACTATTTAATTCCAACCACAACACGGCGGAAGTCCTTGTCTTAATACAACTGGTTGTCAACCATGTGGGCTAACCTGGATTATCAATGGTGAGGGACATCTTTATATTTAGCACTAAATAAGATCACTTGCAAATAAGAAGGAAAAAAGCTAGAATTCTTAACCTCTAGGCCCTTATACAGTCTTCTTAGAGGGGAAAAGTCAGGCTTTTAAACTCTGTTCACAAAAGGGCTTTGGAGTTTCCAAAAAATGTTTAACTTATTTTTGAAAATAAATTATCAAGCATGTAAAATATGTCTTCACATGTAAGTATATATGTATAAATATACATACACTTGTATATAGGTATATACATATACCCGAAGACCACATAGTAACTTGGCCCATTTTATACTTTATATAGATCTCAAAATATAATTTTTCTTGTCCTCTCTCTATAGAAATGCACACTTGTTTAGGATGGTGAGAGCTCTTTATGAAATCAGGCCTTGCATGTTTATCCACATATGATGTGCAGATATGTTCACTTCTGTAGCACATATATTTCAGCCCAGATAACTGTCAGGCAAGCTTAAGGTGTACATCCTCAGGGCAGGGCAAAAATCCTGGTCATGAGAGCATTTTTATAGCTTTGATTCTTTTAGGTCTGGTCACGTGTCAGACTTTCATTTCCATGATAGGGAACATGAAGTATATACAGTTAGCAACTTAACTTTGAAATGAAGAGGTCCTTTGATTTCTCTTTTAAGATCCGAGACCATAATTAAACACTAAACTGAGATTGTAAAGCAAGCTGTGTTTTAAAAAATATCATCGACATCTATTTCTCTGTATGAATCATGGTTTACTCTTTCATCCAATTTCACTTGTATCTTCTCTCCCTTCCTCCCTTCATCTCTTATCATAATTAGGGTTCTATAGCTAATTAAAACAAACAAGAGCCACAGGTGTGGTGAATGAGAAACCAAAAGACTTGATTACATAAGAAGCAGATTCCAGATCTAACATTTACCTACTTGGCAAATAATCTTGGGCAAACTCCTTAAATTTAAATAGCTCTTGGTTTCTTTGTCTACTAAATACCTAAATGAGGTTAATGCCAAAAAATATAGCATACACACATATATAGTCAATTCTCATTATTCCTGATAATTCTGTTCTATAAAGTTGTCATGAACACAGAATTAGAAAATACTGCTCCTAGGGGAAATTCAGGGTTAGGTTCCAGGAGGCAACACTGTAAGCACTAATCAATATATAATCTTGTTTTATGAGTGTTTCTATTTAAAGACACCTTATTTAATGTATACTGTTAATTCATTTACATTGACCTAACAGCCTAGAGTCCTATAATGCATACCTGAACAAAGTTATCTAAAACTTGTCTTCTCCATAAGGAAGACCACAGCCTCCTTGCACTTAGGAGCATAAGGTAGCATTTCAGTCCTATGTTTGGAAGCTATTTTGAAAAGGAAAATCAGTAATAAAAAGCATAAAATATGAAACGTGTGGTACTAAACAGAACACAGAAGGACACTTGTTTACAGTAGGAGATCAAAAACAAGAACTCAGAGTGATGCCTTGTTTGACCTCAGCTGGGAATGTGTGTGTTAGGTGACTCAGAGTTTTCACTATTCTGTGAAGTTTACCATCAAAGCACTGCACATTCTGACCAAAAACAACTTTTAGGGAGTGGGTGAATTCAGAAATATAAAATCCAGACATAATGAGGATTGACTGTAGACACACACACATACACACAACACACACACAGACACACACACTTAAAGTATCTAGGCACAGTGCCTAAATATTATTGTATGAAACAACTGGAAATGATTCAAGATGATATAGATTATATGTGAGTGTTTAGATTACATAAAATGCACGAGTGATTTTACATAGTTTGAAGAAAGAAAGATCAATGAGGACAGCGGGATGTGATTTCATGGTAATGTAACATGGCTTACGCTTTGATACAGTGATATGACTTGAATAAAGAGACAAAGAGTGGGATTTTCTGGTTGAAGAGAAAACTGAAACAAAGGCCCCCAGTGAGGAATTAAGTGTTGTTCTTAATGGTTTATGAGAAAACCAGTTTGATTATAGTATCACACAAAAATACTGAGAGAGTAGTTGAGTACAGGATTGTAGAGTAAAAGAGAAAGGATTCTGGAAAATGAGAAATAAAAATTCAGACACCATTCATTAATTTGCCCATCCTATAAATGGTTACTGTGTGCGAACTATTGGCCATTTGTTCTTCTGGGTGCTGGTGATATGGCAAACATGATAAAGTTCCTATATTCCATGAATTTATATTCTAATGATGGGAAACATGCTAAACTCCAAATCAAATCAAGAAGCTGTGTCATCGGAGCTAGTGTAAATGCTATGAAGGAAGTTAGACAGTATGATGCATGGTCAGTGATGTGTCTAAAGAAAATTTTAGATATGGTGATGCCAATGTAAGGTATGTCAGCCTAAGAAGAGGCGGCCATTTGAGCTGAGACCAAATGATAAGAAGGAAGCGGTCAAGTGATGGTCTGGGATAAAAGCATTCCAAACAAGTTAGAGCAAAATCAGGGTCCAGAAGAAGGGCTAAGCTTTCCTTGCTGACCAGCTTCGAGGGAGTCTGTGTGTGAGAGCACAGAGAGGAGCAGGAATAGTAGGAAATGTCATCAGAGAAAGAGCTGGAACATGGGAGGTCTTGCAGAGCATGAAAGCGGGTTTGGATTTTATCCCAACTATAAGAGAGAAGAACGGAGGCTAATCAGGGAAGTGCTAGATCCTGGTTTACATTTTAGAAACATCATTCTGACTGGTGCAGTGGAGGATGAGCTACGGAGGGAAAAAGCTAGGAGACGGGCAAAGATACCTTTATATGGGAAGAAATAAAAATTAGGAAGACTGAAAATTTTTTGGACAAAGAATTACCAAAAACAGTTCTCATACTGGATGGAAGTTCAGAAGACCTGGATTCAAAGCCCAGCTTTTACACATTTGCATCTTTTCGCGCACATCATCCAACTTTCACAGTTCTCAGTTTTCCCCCAGATGTAAAAGGAAAGGGTTGGCCTAACTGCCCCTTTCATTGCTAAAGTCCTAACAATTCCATTATGCAAGACACAATTTTCAGGAAAGAAATGTCAATATGCTCAATGGTGGCAGAGAAGGCAGGAGAACAGAAAAAGAGCCTCTACGTTTCATAATAAGAAGGTTATTAGTGGGGATGTGAGAGCTGAAGTGTGATGATGCTACCCACGTTGTCAGTGGTTAAGCAAAAAGTGAAATAAAGAGAAAATAGAGGCAATTTTCGTAGATGCTTATCTGAAAGTCTGGCAGGGACCGGAAAGAAATACAAAGAACTGTAGCTAAAGGGCATTGCAGAGATAAATGGAAACCTTTTGCAAGATACGGAAAACCAAGCTGTCTGAGGAACTAAAGACAAGAGGGGCAGCAGAGGCGGGAATGTAGACGAGGAGACCTCCCAAGCAGAGGATGAAGGGCACTGATGGAAAAGCCAAGGTTCTCCAAATATGGTCCCCTGAAAAATACCACTTTGCAGGTTAAGTTCCGTGTTAGTGTTTCTGTATCACTGGCTATTGTCTAGCTTAAGTTCTCAACGAATGAAGATTTGAGTGCAGGGAGCTCATTTCAGAAATGCAAGGGACACCAGGAGAATATGACCAGGGAAGAGATGGAAACCATTAAAGGGCATAACACAAAGCAGCTACAGCAAAAACCACAGGACACTCAGGAAAATGGGGCCAAACACAGGCTCAGAATCATTCTACCCCAGGGGTGACGGAGCTGGGGTGTTTAGCACCAACCACCTAAGAATCCATGTTTGTGGCTACCTCCTGGGATGTCAGTTTCCTGGTGTGTCCAGCCTGCCACAGGCAGTCACACTACACATGCCTCTCACACAGAAGTACCCCCTGGCTCAGACCCTGAGAGCCGGAAGTCACAGCAGTACTCTAGATGGTTCTGGAGCATGGCCACTGCCAATGTCCATTACAGGCAGCGAGGAGGTTTGCAACTGTTCCGATGTGACACTGTCCACCGCTTGGACCAGTCACCGTCCTAAAAGCCCACTCGGCTGTGTTGTACATTATAAACGCCCTGAAACCACTCCGGAAGGTAGAGCGATCTGTCCTGTCCTTTCCTTCACTTTTGTCTCCCTAACCACTTACTGATAAGAATGTTAGCATATAATGTAACAACCAGAACGAGGGAAGGTAGAAAGGATGTATACTATATAAGTAGGCGAGCAGGAAAAAAAACAAAAAAAGAAAAAGCAGTGGAAGAGAAAAAAATTTGAGAGAGCTGGAAATACGGCTCTACCCCACTGACAGATCGCTACTATCCATTTCAGAAAAGCTAGCTGTTGAATTTATATCAGACACATAAAAGCAAGCCAATATTTTTTTTAAAAAATCAATATCTGTATTCTATCCACATGTAAATAACTAATCTGAATGAGATTTTAGTTCCTTTGCTAAATAATCACTTGTGATAGACATGGCAAAAGAGAGGGAATAAGAGAGAGGACAAAACCATCTGGTTGTAAATGCAATATATTCTCTTGCACCTCCACATGGAAGCCAAAAATAAAATAAAAATAAAAATAAAAATAACCCAAGTCTACCCTGAGGATGCCAAACTGGAAACAGAGTTCGTTGAATCCAGAGGTGACCTGTTTTCATGTTTTACTTCTTTATGGACTTTAATCAGCAGTGAATTCCATAAAAGTGAGGCCACCACACAAACAACTTTCACTCCCCACATATTTCATATATGGTTGAGCCCATAAGCTTGTGTGCCCCAACAAATACCAGCCAGTATGCAGGAAGCTGAAGATTTAGGAGCTCAGTCAGTATCCGAGGGTTTAAATCAAACTTCGCCTGGTCAGTACATAAAGCAATCCTTAGAGCTGTAAGTTTCTCTAAGTGGTTCCCAGGGCAATGATTCACCTCTGGGGGGCCCTCATCTTTTGTTCTCAGGCAGTCAGCGTCATCGGGCCTATGTAAAATCATATCAATCAACGCAAAACTCTGGGTCGCGTCCGTTCATCTCAGACAGACGACAGTCCAGGGAGCAGAGAGCACGCAGGGCAGCTCTTCACTGACGACCGGCGACTGTTCACTCGAAAACACTGTGGCGGAAAACGATGATAATGCCCTTCCCAGCAAAGTGTCTTTTATTCATCTTTAGGTCACCAGCTTCCCCAAGCCTCGCACACAGTGGGACTCAAGGAAGGTTTCATGTGGTTACCTTACATTATAACTAATGAATCCATCCATCCAATAAATAATTACTGAGCAGCTCCTATGTGCCGGCACTGTGGAAGATGTCTGGGGAAGGAAAGTGAATAAAGACACAGGAGGCCCCTGTTCTCAGGGAGCTTAGAGTCTCGTGGAAGGAGACAGTTACTCAAAATGTCACAAGCAAGCATAAAATGGCACTGCTATATGCGTTATGCAGAAGAGTTTTCAGCTGCTTTGAGAATCAGTACCAGAAGGATGCAAAAGAAAGATCAGGAAGGTGTGAGAGTTAACCAGGAAATGACTATGAGTTGGGAGGAAGAAGACAGTTTTAAAATCCAAAAGGAGGCTTGTGTGTAGCTGGAGAGGAAATACGGCTGGATGGGCTGATGGGACTCAGCCACAGTCAAGAAACTTTGCCTTTACCCTATGGGAAGCCATTGATTGTTTTCATGCATGCACTAGTGCACATGTGGAAGAGGCGACAGGGTAGATCTGTGCTCTCGACTAGCCACTGTGAAGGATGGACTGGAGGGAGGTCAGCACAGATGTGGGGAAATAAGCTACTACTGCAGTCATCTAAGTAGGAGTTGACTGAACAATGATTAAAATGACAATTCCACAAAATGAGACTTTATAGTTTGTAAATCATCTTATAATTTTGGTTCTTTAGTAAGCAGCTCCTCCAACAATGACAAATAATGAACACTTCTTGGGTCACTGTTGTTTACACAATGGGCCAAGAACAATTGGCATCAGAGTCAGTGTGGCAGGGACAAGGAAGAAGTGTTGTTTGTTTAAAATGCAGATACCCTGGCCAACTCCGGCACTAGTCAATCACCGTATCTGGGAGTGGGGCCAGGAATCTTTAATTTTAGAGAACATCCCAGGTAACTCTAGTCCATGCTTAAGGACCTCTGGACAAAACGCTTTAGCATAAAACATAAATCACTTACTTCAGATAAGCTTTTGTGGCTGCATATTTAATTCTTTATAATTAATATGTAAAATGGACAGGTAACTAATCATCCAAACCAATACCCACTGGAGACTAACAGCAGAGAGTGACTATTCGTAGAATATTAGGACAGTAGGTGTAAGCCAGGCAAACTGGGACATACTCACCCATAACTGCTAAATCCTACTTCAGTAACAGATGGCAGATACTGACATATAACAGAAGCCACTCTATATGAGTGTGACAAGATGCCCCGGGGAAACGCCTATTGAGTTCTGACACTTCAGTGCACACCATGTTATGGTAGTTTCCTTCTCGTAGATGGCAGTAATAGTTGATAACTACTTTCAATGCCTTCCACAGAAAGGGACACTAAGTTTCCAAGAGATAGTTTCTACATGTGCAGTGTGAAAGAGATACCATTCTTTTGCTGGGGAAGCTTTCCTAATCTAAAAATAATGCTTGCTTGCCCCTTCTTTGTATTAAAAAATATAAGGAGAGATCTATCCATTAGAGACTCACATGAGGTAGGAAAGTGGCAGCTGGTTGTCACAATGAGAGGAAGAAAAGTGATACAAGAAGTTTTAAACCTCCTGGCCCCCTTCCCCTCTTCCCACGGGGAGTGTGGTTGCCTGGTTGAGGTACAGAGGTCTGACTTCAAGACTGTGTTCCTGCTGTCTCCTACCCGCTCCCTGGGGGGTGATGCTAGGTCTGCCCAGGACTGTACGGATGAATGAAGGACCCCAAGTCAGGGCAGTGCGTGTCACGTCTGGCCCTGTGTTGGCCTTTTATCTGATAGGAGAAAAGGAGAGTCAACCTCATCCGTGTCTTGAGGGCCATTAAGTTCCATGTCACTGTGACCTATTCTGGCCCGGGGTGGGAACAAGGCCCACTGTACCCAACTTCAGAATAAGTAGAAATCAGAAATGTACATTATAGCCCTAGCTGTGCCACTAACCAGCTGTGTGATTTTAGTCAAGTCACATCATTTCTCTGTCCCTCAATTTCTTCATCTGTGAATAAAAATACAGAAATAGACTAATCCAAAGGTTTCTTCTAGCTTTAAATTTATATGATTTTGATCATCCGTTAAAAACTCAGCTTGGAGGGATAAGTATTTAAAATACTGCTGAAGTTTAGAAATTTCAGTACAGAACGCCATTATGATCAGATACCTTGGCTCACAAAATCTCTGCGCTTCTTTTCCAGCATGTATCTTTCTCCTTCTCCTCTTTTCCTTGAAAAACCCTTTCCTCTTTTGCTGTGTACTGTTCTTGGGCCCTAAGATAGAAGTCACCTAATGTGGGGCGCCTGGGTAGCTCAGTTGGTTAAGCGTCTAACTTCAGCTCAGGTCATGATCTCACAGTTCTTGGGGTTGAGCCAAACCCAGAGTTGTTGGGCTCTGTGCTGAGAGCTCAGAGCCTGGGGTCTACTTCAGATTCTGTGTCTCTCTCTTTCCCTCTCTGCCCTTCCCTCATTCATGCTCCAGCTATCTCTCAAAAATGAATAACCATTAAAAAAATTAGAATGTTAAAAAAACATCATCTTTGCCTTTAGCATATTCCATTCCCTGCCTGTAAGAAACAAAAAAAGGTCTGGTGAGCAAGAGTAAGAGAGTTTAAGGAAAGACTGTTCTAACATTCACAGGAAATGATGCTCAACCGGAGTCCTTTCTGAGAGCATTTGCTAAGGGGAGGAATAATTACAAGCATCTACTGGTCACCAGGCTTTAGAAAACATTTTTAAAAATTATTCATCTGTGTATTTTTATTATTTTTAACTCTGATGGTCGGCACAAAGCCGACACGCAAACACATTGCATGGATAGAAGTAAGAGCTCTTTACTCTGTTCTAGCATATTACTTCTTTTTCTGATGGGGACTACCCTTATCTCTTAGTCCTACTCAAAAAAAAAAAAACAATAAAAGAAAAGGAAAAAAGAAAATGAAAGAAAGGAAGGAAAGAAAGAAGGAAGGAAGAAAGGAATCTACCTCAACATAGTTTTCTAACTTGAAAATGACAAAATAAAACCAGGGTGAATGTGAGGAGGCATTAAACTATCCAACTTCGGAAAGTTAGACAGTTGTAGAAGCTGGATTTGAGCTATTTCATTTTGAATATCCAACCATGCATTAAATCCACTTACTGATTAATATTAAAAATACAAAAGGCTATAATTTAGGTCTAATCACATAAAGGCAGAAACTTGGGTGATGTTAGCATGAACCATCAAGTTTTTTTTAGGATGTCAAAGGCACAATAAATAGCATCTAGCATTGGTATAGCACCTCAGACTTAAACCAAACAACTTCATAACACCATTTTCCACGCTAGGAGCAATGGGAATGTGAGGCAGTCTAGACCCCCTTTACAAACAAGAAAGCAGGCTCTCCTAGGTTATGAAGTGACTTGTTAACATGAAGTAGGAGAACCAGAACTTAATCTGATTTCAAACACCAGGCTCTTTCCACAGACTCAAGTTCTTTCTTCTGGACTTTCTCATGCACCCAGATATTTATCCTTAATGATAATTCTATCTGAGAATCAGTGATCTTCATCTGACTGTGAACCACGCTGCTGACGGCATCTCTTCAGAGGCTCCCTGACCATTCCTTAGGGACTGAGTGATTTTATCAGAGATGTCAAGTTTGGCCTTAGATGACCAGAAGAATAGGTTTAACCCACTACCACTTGCATAGTTAATGATGATTCAATTAGTTCATAATATAAATACACACCATGATACAAGCTAACTGGCAATGTAGAGCCCGGTCATCCGGCTCACAGCCAGCCCAGGGCACCCTGGTGGCTTCAGCTTGCAGGATTTATTTACTCATTTGTTTTCTGGCGCTGGGGAGGGCATACAGAATATATTGGCACTTTAGATAGCACTTGGGCAAATACCGTCACAACATTTCCAGGCACTGCCAGCAGCTTTTGTTCCACAGCAGCACACTAAATTTTAAAGGGGGAAAAATAGCGTCATATAAATCACTAGATTTTAAAAGAACATCCCAATTTGTTCACAGTTTAACATTACTACTGTCAGGCAAAACATATAAAACTCTTCTTTTTCATCCCCGGATTTGACTTACAAAGTGAACCAAGCACACAGTAAAATCCCCAAGATTAAATGTGTATGATGGATAAGACAACAAAGTGTTTTCTTTATGTCTCTAATATGAACCCACGACCACTGGCATATCAATTCACATCTACTCCACATTATTCTTCACTCAAAACACTCCTCAATGTAGTGAACTATCTTCCATATCGAACAGTTCTGTGAAGTTACATTAATAAATTTTCAGATGATGCTTTTATTGTCTGTTCCATCTATCAGCAACATTTATTTCCTTAAAAAAAACAGTTCAATTCTAAAGGCACTTTACATAAAGGAAAACTCTACTGTGGAACAGGATGGTATAAAAAAAACTGAGCCATAATTTTCATTCAAGGTATGCTCCACATGGCTAGAAAGCTAAGAAGATTAACCAGAGAAATGACAGGCTTATATGCCCTGGATGGCTGTCTGAGTACAACCTTTGAAGAAAGAAACCAACAACAGTCAGACCGTCACATAGATGAGGAATTTCAGTGGCTAATGGTTGCTTAAATGCTTGGGGGTGATTAACAATAACTCATGAGTTAATGGCAAAATTTGCACCCAATCTTCTCTTCCTCCTCTGCTCCCTCTTGCCCTGTTCCCCTTTACTGAAAGAACTCACAGGACAGAGGATCCAGAGGAGCTCCAGTGGGAAAGTGAGCTCATGAACTGAGCAATGGCCATCCCAAAATAAAGTGATAATTAGGCAGTAACTAGTTAGCAGTATGTGGATTGCTATATTACTGATGTCTTTCTATATGTCTTTAACAGCTGTATGTCTGAGATTCATGGAGAACATTTTAATTTAAAGTAAATTTGAACAATTCAAAATTTTCTCTCTCACTCTCCTCATAAATATAGTGTTGTATGACCAATATGAAAAAATTTTTGTTTCAGAAACAATGGTCAATCCTATATATACATATTTTGATCACTGCTAACAGAAATTAATGTATCTTTTGCATTTGTTAAACTAACATGAATTGGGAGACAATTTTGCTTCTACTAAGAGAGAATTCTTGAAGTGTTCAAATGAGATAAGAAGAAGAGTAACAACAACAACAACAACAGGGCGCCTGGGTGGCTCGATCAGTTAACTGACTTTGGCTCAGGTCATGATTTCATGGTTTGTGAGTTCAAGACCAGCGTCAGACTCTGTAGTGACATCTCAGGGCCTGAGGCCTGCTTCAGATTCTGTGTGTCCCTCTCTCTGCTTGTCTCCCACTCATGCTCTATATGTGTCTCTCTCAAAAATAAGCATTCTAAAAATTAAAAAAAAAACAATAGTAGCAACAACCAAAGAATAGTTCATATGGAGAAGAGAAACCATCATTCTAAGTTCAGTAAACAGACACTGTACAAAATTCAACAGCTCCCAATTAGAATCCAAGACCTTCAAGGGTAGGAATAACATTTTACATATCACACCATATCCCCACACCCTGCACAATACAGAATACACTCAATAAATGTCCAAAATTATAAAAAATGATGATGTTTAATGAGGCTAATATCACCTTGTGTTACCTCTCATGGCACTGAGTGTAATATTAATGCTGAACAACTTAAATATTCTTAAGAACTTTTAATAGAAAACTATTTTTAAGCAAGTATTATACAATTAGAAACAGAAAGCAATGGATGAATAGAATATTTGCATAAAAGATAGGAGCCAAGATGGCGGAGAGGAAGGGAGCTCTGTAAACTTCGTCCGCCCCATCTATGGAACTGAGAAGGACATTACTCTCATCTGCAAGAGTGGAAGGAGAAAATACAGACTCCAGAAAGAAGACAACCTCAAAGATGCCTGAGTGAGTGTGAACTGGGGAGATTGGAAAACAGGCCAGACTGAGGTGGGAGCCTCTGCCCAACACAGGGAAAGTACATGGAGCCCCTGAGAGACAAAGGGAAGAAAAAGAGAAACTGAACATACTGTTAGTACTGTCTCTAGAGAAGAAAGAATGTTTAACCCCGCAGGTAAAGAGAAACTTTCACCCCATACATAACCGCTGGGCAGTGCGAATCCAGAACCCCGGTGGCACAAGGGAAAAACAGACCCCGCCCCTGCATGATCCCGGCAGGGAGTCGGCTGCATCCACAGGAGCACACACCTCGTTTCCACAGCGCATCTCGCCTCCAGAATTGGCCACGCAAATTCCGAATCCCAGGTGCCACCAGGAAAAAATAGCTCCCACCCCTACGCAATCCTGGCAGGGAGATGGCGGCAGGCAGTGGTGGGGGTGGGCACTTTGGCTGCGGCAGCAAGAGCACATACCTCCTTTCCGGCAGCAAACCACGCCTCCAGCAGCTGCAGTGCAAGTCCCTGCCTGCACCAAGACAAACTGCTTCCTCACACTACGAGATCTCTGCTAAGAATCTGGCTGCCAAAGCAAGTACATGTCTGTGGTGGCATAAAAGTGCATGGACTAGGATTTTGAAGTGAGGCAGGCCTGGAAAATGCAGATTGGTTTTGCCATGGCACAAGGAGATTGGACTCATAAGAGTGGCCTGCAGTATTTATTTCCAGCGGAGCTTGGGGTGCCCCATTCTACTCTCACAACCACAAAGGCAGGGCCTCCAAAAGCAGCCCCCTAGACCTACCTACACCAAACCACGCCTATCCCCTAGGGGAAGCTGCTGCTTTTTATTGTACTTATTTTTTGTTATTATTACCTTTTTTACTCTCTTTCCATTTTTTTTTAAATTTTACTCTTTATTATCCTTTTTCCTTTCTCCTTTTTTTTACTCTTGCCATCCAGTTATATTCTCCCATATCTCATCCTTATCTCTCCCCTCGACTGGTTACACACTTTTAGACTGTCTATTATCCTTTGTTGTCTCTGACCCCCTTTATTTTTTTTCTCTTCTTTCCTTCTATTTCCTCTCCCTTCCTTTTCTTTTCTTCCTTTCCCCCTTTTAATTTCTTTGTTTGATTGGTCTGTGCATTTGCATGCTTCTGTTTCCTGTGTGTTTGTCTGTTTTCCTTTTAAGGGCTACCCCAAGAAATAAGCCAAAATACGCATAACGGAGAGTACCAAATATCACTGAGTAGGGAAATAAAATAATCAAATGCACAACAAGAGAAACTGAGAGACACAATTAAAAGAAAACTTCCTGAAATGACAGGCAATGGACAGTCAATAAGCCTCCTTCAACAGAGTAATATTAACAGGAGCACAGTGCACAACAAGCTTTTAAAATTGACAAGAGACAGAAAACAAGCCAAAATGACAAAACGAAAGAACTCTCCCCTAAGAAACTCCAGGAAGAAGTCACAGCCACAGAACTGCTCAAAACATAACTGAACAAGAATTAAGAACAATTGTCATAAAATTAATCACTGGGCTTGAAAAAGCATTAGAGAAGCTACTGATACAATGAATAGGGACTTTGAAAATAGGTGTGATGAGTTAAAAAAGGCTATAAATGAGGTGAATAATAAAATGGAGGTGGCCACCTCAAGGATTGAAGAGGCAGAGAGAAGAATAGGTGAATTAGAAGACACATTTAGAGCATAAGAGGAAGCCGAAAAAAAGAGAGAAATTGATCCAGGAGCAGGAAAGAAAAATTTGAGACCTGAGTGATATAATCAAACAAAACAACATCTGTATCATAGGAATTCCTGAAGAAGAAGAAAGAGAGAGAGGTCCTGAAGGGGTACTACACCAAATTATACCTGAGAATTTCCCAAATATGGGGAAAGAAATAGACATTCAAATTCAAGAGGCACAAAGAACCCCCTTAAGATGTAACTTGAATCGACCCTCGGCACAACATATCATAGTGAAACTGGCAAAATATAAATATAAAGAGAGAATTCTGAAAGCAGCTAAGGATAAAAGGGCCCTACATACAAAGGGAAACCTACCAGAGTGGTTACAGACCTATCTAATGAAACTTGGCAAGCCAGAAAGGAATGGCAGGAAATATTCAATGATGAACAGATAAAATATGCAGCCAAAAATCCTTTATCCAACAAGCCTGTCATTCAATATAGAAGGAGAGATAAAGGTGTTCCCAAATAAACAAAAATTGAGAGAATTCATCACCACCAAACCAGCCCTATAGGAAATCCTAAGAGGGACTCTATGAGGGAAGTGTAGCAAAGAATACAAGGTACCAGAGATACCACTACAGACATGAATTCTATGGAGAACACAATGAATCTAAACTGACATTTTTCAATAATAACACTGAATGTAAATGGACTGAATGCTCCAACCAAACGACACAGGGTAGCAGAATGGATAAAAAAAAAAATCCATCTATTTGCTGTTACAAGAGACTCATTTTTGACCTGAAGATACCTTCAGATGGAAAGTAAGGGGATGGGGAAATAGCTATCATTTGACTGGAAGCCAAAGGAAGGCTGGAGTAGGTATACTTATATCAGACAAACTGGACTTTAAAGTAAAGGCAGTAACAAGAGATGAAGAAGGACATTATATAATAATTACAGGGTCTCTCCATCAGGAAGAGCTAACAATTATAAATATCTATGCACCTAATTTGGGAGCGCCCAAATACATAAAACAATTAATCACCGACAGAAATAATCTTATTGATAAGAATGTGCTAATTGCAGGGGACGTTAATACTCCACTGACAGCAATGGATAGATCAGCCAGACAAAAAATCACTAAAGAAGCAATGGACCTGAATGATACATTGGAACAGATGGAACTGATAGATATATTTAGAACTCTGCATCCTGAAGTTAGGAAATTCACCTTCTTTTCGAGTACACGTGGCACATTTTCCAAGATAGATCACATACTGGGGCATAAAGCAGCCCTCCATAAGTATAAATGAATAGAGATCATACCATGCACACTTTCAGATCACAATGCTATGAAACTTGAAATGAACCACAGGAAAGAGTCTAGAAAACCTCCAAAAATGTGGAGGTTAAAAACTACCCTACTAAAGAATGATTGGGCT